>NC_051861.1:7544818-7824132 GCF_015732765.1 Culex quinquefasciatus
AAACAATTTTCGATTGTTGCTGCTACTTTTTTTTTATTTTTGTGGCAAAAAACTTATAAAACATGGTCAATCAAGTGTCAATTTGCAAAAGGGATTTACCACTTTCTATTTAATTGTCTGACAAAATTTGGCCCCAACGGAATAAAAAATGCTTTGGAATACAGTCCACCCTCGATTATCCGAAGGCCTTCGAAAAATTTCACTGCGAATAGAGGGTGACGAGTGGGAATTCCAGGGAAAAATTTCCCGGGAAATGTTTGGACCTCTCAATTCCCGGGAAATTTTAATCTTATAAATATGAAAGCCAAATTATTTGAACTAATCAGAAAAAAACATTTGAAAAAATCGAAATTGTTCAGAACATTGAGTGTTCAATGATCGATATTCAAGTTCAGAAATGAAAAACTCAAGTTTTTTTTAAATATTATTTCTATTTGGGTAATTCTCTACCAACTCACACGAAATCGGGAAAAGTTGCCCCGACCCCTCTTCGATTTGCGTGAAACTTTGTCCTAAAGGGTAACTTTTGTCTCTGATCACGAATCCGAGGTCCGTTTTTTGATATCTCGTGACGGAGGGGCGGTACAACCCCTTCCATTTTTGAAACATTCAATTTTTTTTCGTAAAATCGCGATAACTCGTGATGTTTATAAGCAAACCCCTTATGCCTACATATAATTTTTTTGCAATTCCGTCGTGAAACTACTTACTTTTCCTGTCATTCTTGAACGACGAAATAGCCTACTTTTCTCTACCAAAAATAACAGAATCGAATAGCAACACTTTTCAAAAAAAATGCTGAAAAGTTCTACTTTTCAGCACTCAAATGGGTGCTGAAAAGTTAAACTTTTCAGCACTTGTTTCGAAAAGTAACACTTTTCAACATTTTTTTATTTATACGATTTATTGACAAAATACATGAAAATTTTACATAAAATTTCACTCTGTGTGTGTTTTTTGGAATTGCAAAAAATGTTGTATGGAACTCGTTGCAAAACTTGATTTTTTCAGCACTCTTCGTATTTATCCAACTCGGTGAACCTCGTTGGATAAATGTACGACTCGTGCTGAAAAAATTCTCTTTATGCAACTTGTTGCATAAACTACTATTACAGTCGAGTAACGGAAAATGGGAGAATTTTTAAAAACTTTTTGGTGTTTTTTATGACGAAAAATACGTTTTTTCGGGATTCTGAGTACGCCATCAAATCGGGCGTCTAATTTTACATAAAAGTCCCTTTGACACCAAATTTCTATCTCATCACCGTTTCAGGCTGCAAATTATTGAAAAACACCTCTTTTTTCGCATGTTCAAAAATGGAAGGGGTCGTACCGCCCCTCCGTTACGAGATATCAAAAAACGGACCTCGGATTCGTGATCAGGGACAAAAGTTACCCCTCAGGACAAAGTTTCACGCAAATCGAAGAGGGGTCGGGGCAACTGCTGTGTGAGTTGGCGGAGAATTACCCATTTATCATTTCTAAGAAGGAAAAGCCTTTTCAAGAAAAGTTCAATTTCCATATCATCTCTTGAGCATAGCAAACCTTAAAGTTTAGTTGTTTTTAATTCTTTGTAAGTTAATTTCACTGTATCAAGGTAATTTCCTTTTTGATGTCAAAAGTAGTTTTGTGTTTTGCATCAACCTCAATATTAAATTACATTTTGGAAAAATAATTCTGCAACTCTTTGTAAAGTTCAAGTCCGCCAATTGTTAAAATTCTGGTTTCCGGATAACTCTTAATATAATTCCATTAAATCTTTTCCAAGCAAATATTTTTTTTTAATTTACATTTGACCCAAGAAGGAAAAACAATTTAAATAGTTGTTTTTAGTCGTTGTTTATCATATTGCAAAAATAAAGATACTGGGAAATTATATATTAGCTATCATCATTTTTTTATATTTGATTGTCAGGACTACTCTAAATTGACTTTGGATGGCGGCCAAAATGGAGGTGATGAAATTTTGAGAAAATATAATTGCATCCTTTCAAATTAGGCTGGAATGGGGCCGCATAACTCGGATTTGATAGTTAAAGTAAGAAAATACAAAAATATGAAAAAAAAAATGTGTGCATCAACATATCGATGTAACAAAGATTTTCGGGCATGTTATGCTTGGTGTACTTCATCAAAGTATTCCCAAAAGTGGAATTCTCATTGAATATTTAATGTTTTATAACTTTGTTGAACATACCAAAGCTTTATCGTTTTTAAAAAGTCATTTTCTTTCAACTATTATTTTAAACAACTTCAGGCTCGGGTATCATCTAATCTAATCTAATCTAATCTAACACAAACGCAGCCAGTCCGATGAAAGCATGCTGGAAAGTCTTGCGATTAGATTACGCCCGAAGCACTTTTCTTGTCAATATTAATAATTGCAGTACATCCGAGAACACCCGAAAATGAATTGCAAAAATTAAAGCGGCCAGCCCTACTGCGTTGTGTTTACCGCAGAGAGGATTCTGTGAACGGATCACATTTCACAGAATCTACAGGGGAGGAAGGATGCGTGGACATACCGTACCAAACGCTCCGAATCAGTTGTGGTTGGGTGTGTAAGTGTAAATTTGGCATATAATGGGGTTCGTGGAAATGGAGAAATGGGGATTGGGAAAATGGAAGATGGAGAAGGGGTAGGAAAGATATTTCATTTAATCAATTGAATATAATTTATATTGGTATGGCATGGAAAAAAAACATTGCAAAAAATTATGGAAAGATCTCACCAAAACCTGGATATCTTCAATAAGCAGCTTCAATCTTCATTTTCCTGCAACCGGAATTGGACACAGCCTGACGTCACCTTCTCTGGGTTCTTGATAGTTTTCAGTCGACGAACCGAATCAAATAGAATCTGCTTCCATTTAGGGGCTGTATAAGTGAAGGAACAGGCTCCGCAGGTTGCAAATAGCTTCTGGCTTTGCCGGAAAGGCTGGAACCATCAGGAAATCTTCACCGTTCCGCCATACTAAAAGGTTCACGGAGAGCTTCACTTTTGTCTTCAGCCACAGAAAGATTCTCTTACAGAATAAAGTCAACCGAAGAACAAATCCGAAACCGTCGTGGAATTTTGTAAAAATTGGCCAAAAGATGCCAACGAGAAATAACTTGAAAAAAAAACCCCGAAGAAAACGTCCTTAAACAACTTCAGGCTCGGGTATCAATGGATTAACCTTAACTAATTTCGCTTAAAACTGGGGTCATTTCACTGATCACAAATCCGAGACATTTTCGATATCTTGTGTTGGAGGGGTGATACGACCCCTTATTTTTGCATAATTATAAAAATAACGTAAACCGGGGTGACCTAGACAGGTTTTCAATTTATTTGTCGAATATTTTCAAATGGTAAGGTTTGTCTAACGATTATTATTTTCAAAACATGTACTGGAGTAGGCCACACAAGATCTATGCACTATTTTTGAAAAAAAAAAGATTTTTCTTTAGTGTATAGTTGCTTCGAAAATTCTTATTTTGAAATCAGGGGGGATTTTTATAGCCATTGTTTTTCTTGTTAAAATCTGATTTAAAGTGTTCACATTTATTTTTACGTCTAATTTTCCATCACTTGATTGCTACTACAATTTTTAAGAAGTGTTGTTTAGTTAACTAAGTTTAAATGCTTTTTAACAAATATCATATTAATTTCAGCTAATTTTTTTGAAAAGTTAGAATTTTGCCTAAAATTCATTAATACTAGTTTGGTTTACAAAATTATCGATTCATATAGCGTTTCAAACTGAACCCGAAGCAAAAATAAAAAGTTTTCACATTTTATATGAAATTTGGTATACTGAAAATGCCTATAAAATTGGAGTTTTTTTTTTTAATCGTGTTTCAAAAACACGTACATTCTATTATCTACAAACTAATTTTATCTTCTTACAGTGGAAAATTGTACAAAGAAAATGCTTTCCGTTTTTCGAATCGAACTCATTTTCATTGAGAAAATCATGACACTTTGAGAATATCATTATAATTTTATTCATGAACATTATCCTAAAAAAATGTATGGATACTTTTTCTTGAATTACTTTGAACACTTCTCTAACAGTGTTAGTATAAATCCATATTATTCCGTACGTTTGTGAAGTGTACTCTTCATTTTGCGAAAAAATCACAAACCTATTAAAGTCACCCCGGTTTACGGTACGGTTTTTTAAATAATTTGCTACCCGATATGGTGATGATTTGTGAAATTGGACGCCCCATTTGATGACTCAAAATTCAGAAAAAATATTTTTCGTTAACGTGAAGACTTCCATAATTGTCATGATTTTTACTTCAAAGATGTAAATTTTGCGTCGCTTTCAATATTTTGACAAAATTCCTTCAACAAGATGTTTAGAATAGTGCCCTACACATGCTGATTCCTTTTGGTAACGATTATCCCATTCCTTGTTAAGTTATGGAAATCGTCATTAATCAATGATTGCCAACTAGGACGTCAATGACTGTGCCACAAAATTATATAAATTTTGAAGCACAATTGATTTAGATCAAAAATTCCTTCAGTGGCTTCAAGAAGGCAACAACCTGCACATGCTGATTCCTTTTGGTGCTGAAATTCATTAAATTGAATTTAATACACAATTTTTTATAGTGACCTGTACCTGTTAATCTGTGGATAAAATAAAAATTGAGCCAACAATTTCCCTAATAACTGTCCAAAAAACATCATGCAAATTGATTGTTTTTGAAAAAAAAAACATTTTTTTTGTAGTTTTTTGCTGTTGCTGAAATCCGATAACAGACTCAAAACCAAGAATCTGCATAATTTTCATTTATTTTGAGATGGATTGTTCTCTTGGAAATTTTTCACGCAGCTCTGATAAAATTTGAAGCCTGCTAAAGTATAATGAGCAGAACTTTTGAAGCATCCTCAATTTTTTTTTTTAATATTTTTATTTCAAGCAAATGTTTTTCCATAATTTAGCTTTTTTTTAAATTTTGATGCTTAATTTGTTTAACTTACGTTCGAGTTTTCAATATTTCAAATATGAGCAATTCTCTACGAAATCGGTCTTTTTTCTTCAATTTTAATTTTTGTATTTTTTAATCTGACTGAAACTTTTTTGGTGCCTTCGGTATGCCCAAAGAAGCCATTTTGCATCATTAGTTTGTCCATATAATTTTCCATACAAATTTGGCAGCTGTCCATACAAAAATGATGTATGAAAATTCAAAAATCTGTATCTTTTGAAGGAATTTTTTGATCGATTTGGTGTCTTCGGCAAAGTTGTAGGTATGGATACGGACTACACTGGAAAAAAATGATACACGGTAAAAAAAATTTGGTGATTTTTTTATTCAACTTTTTATCACTAAAATTTGATTTGCAAAAAAACACTATTTTTATTTTTTTTTATTTTTTGATATGTTTTAGAGGACATCAAATGCCAACTTTTCAGAAATATCCAGGTTGTGCAAAAAATCATTGACCGAGTTATGAATTTTTGAATCAATACTGATTTTTTCAAAAAATCGAAATATTGGTCGCAAAATTTTTTCAACTTCATTTTTCGATGTAAAATCAAATTTGCAATCAAAAAGTACTCTAGTAAAATTTTGATAAAGTGCACCGTTTTCAAGTTAAATCCATAATTAGGTGACTTTTTTGAAAATAGTCGCAGTTTTTCATTTTTTAAAATTAGTACACATGTTTGCACACTTTTGGAAAAAAATATTTTTGAAAAGCTGAGAAAATTCTCTATATTTTGCTTCTTCGGACTTTGTTGATACGACCTTTAGTTGCTGAGATATTGCAAAGGTTTTAAACAGGAAAATTGATGTGAATACAAAGAGACGA
The DNA here is from genome assembly GCF_015732765.1 of Culex quinquefasciatus. Classification (NCBI taxonomy): domain Eukaryota; kingdom Metazoa; phylum Arthropoda; class Insecta; order Diptera; family Culicidae; genus Culex; species Culex quinquefasciatus. Next base: position 7,550,634 of record NC_051861.1, read on the forward strand.
GTTGTTCCTTTTAATTCCGCTATATATTTTTTTAATATCTTGACAGATACGTATTTCGTCTACTACTTGCAGACTTCATCAGTGTTCTGTTCTCGACTGAAGGTTCATCGCTGGTGTATCCATATTTGTAGTTACTGTAGGTACTACCTCCTCGTTCTTCTTTTGTGCCTGTATAGGTAACAGCTTAAACAGCCACGTTGAGCCGTTACCTGAATCCTTGTTGAGTAAACGTTTGTTGCCTGCCTTGAAGATTTCCAAACTTTCAGCGACAGCCAGCTTCGATGGGTTAGTGATGTGTCTTAAGATGACCGCGTCGCTAGTTGTGATGTTATGTTTTTCTCGATGATGTGTTCGGTTACTGCTGACTTGAAATGGGGACAAATCCTTTCCGTTTTTCCTCCATGGCAATTTTGACATATGTGTGTATATGCTCATCCAACCTGGTTTGCAGCAATCTCTTAGTTTGTCCAATGTAGCTCATATCACAGTGGCCGCAGGATACCTCGTAGATGCCGGGTTTGCCTAAAGTCGGTATGGGGTCTTTCGTTGAACCTAAGATGGATTCCAACTGGCTGTTTCTACTGCTGAACACTAAATCGATGCCAAATTTAGCCAGTTTTTGTCGTAATGGGCGTGTTATCCTGTAGTCGAATTCTACTGCTGCTCTTCGCAGTGGCTCTACTGATGGCGTAAGGGTTGTGAGTGAAGTTCTGTGCAGTTTTCTTTCCTTCCTATCGATGATTGCTTGGATAGTTGTTCTGCTGTAACCGTTGATTTCCGCTGTTTCAAATATGTACTCCAATTCTTTCTGTTTTCCTGCTTCGCTGAGGGGTAAAGTTGTCATCCTATGTATAAAATAATGATATGCTGCCATCTTATGTTGGAATGAATGGTTTGACGTGGCTGGGATTGTTCTTCTGGTGTTTGTTGGCTTCCTGTATATCTCGAAAGAAAACGAAGATGGGCAACCTGGTTCTCTTAGGATCAGGATGTCTAAGAAAGGTAACTTTCCTTCGACTTCCATTTCGTAAGTGAACTTGATGCTCCTGCGTGCACTGTTTATGGTGTCCAGTACCGTTGTTAGTGAGTCCCTTTTGATGATGCAGAAGATGTCATCTACGTATCTCCACCAACGTTCTGGTAGTAGGTTTTTGGTTTGTAGTTCGTGTTCCAAAGCTGCCATATAAACATCGCTCATGAACGGTGACAGTGGGTTACCCATCGATGCTCCCATCCTCTGTTGGTAGATGCAATCCCTGAACTGGAAGTAGCTCTGTTCCATGCATAATTTGACGAATGTTATATACTGGATCGTTTTTTGTCTCCAAGGTTCTCCCTCGTATTGTGATTGCAGCCAATCCCGTAGAGTTCCTATTGCGTTTTTTACTGGTATGCTTGGGAACAGTGCTGTTACGTCGAAGGAAACCATTATTTCATCCTCAGCTATCGGTCCCGACTCTAAGAGCTCCTTTGTGAACACCTGCGAACTGATGATCGAACGGCTCGGGAAGGGTTTTGGCATACTCTTGAATTCCTCGACAAGCCACTTTGCGATCCGACTGGTTGGGGCATCCACTGCTGAAATGATTTCTCGCATCTCGTTGCCTGGTTTATGCACTTTAGGTAGTGCTTTAATCCTTGGTAGAGTTGGGTTCGGTACTCTCAACGATTTTGCAGTTTTCCCAACCGATTTCAAAAGGCCTGCACATTCTTTGATGGTGTTCTCTACTTTTTGACCATATCGATTAGCGTGTATCCTCGTTGTAGTGAATATTTTCCCTGTTTCCGAGTTTCTCAAGAAGTTCCTTGTCGTATTCGTCCCGGTCCATGATTACTACCCGGTTTCCCTTGTCCGCTTTTAGGTAGTACACGGGTTTCTCCTTGAGTTCCTTCACTACTCGTACTTCGGCGTTGTCCTGGTGTTTTGTTGTTGCTTCTCGTATTAATTTGGATACCGTCATCCTGACGCTGTTGATTTGTGCTGGAAGGAGCGGGGGAGGTTTTGTCTGTTTTCCGTCGATGCTGTTAGCATTGATAACAGTTTCGATGTCGATAACAATGTTTTCCAGGTTTGGTTTTGATGATACCGCGTACTTAAGACCTTTGTTGAGTAAAGTTAACTGTTCTTCTGAAAAAGTTTCAGAAGAACGATTAACAACGAACTCTTCTAAGGGTTTAACTACTGGTTTCATTGTAGGGGCAATGTGCACGCAGGAGCATCAAGTTCACTTACGAAATGGAAGTCGAAGGAAAGTTACCTTTCTTAGACATCCTGATCCTAAGAGAACCAGGTTGCCCATCTTCGTTTTCTTTCGAGATATACAGGAAGCCAACAAACACCAGAAGAACAATCCCAGCCACGTCAAACCATTCATTCCAACATAAGATGGCAGCATATCATTATTTTATACATAGGATGACAACTTTACCCTCAGCGAAGCAGGAAAACAGAAAGAATTGGAGTACATATTTGAAACAGCGGAAATCAACGGTTACAGCAGAACAACTATCCAAGCAATCATCGATAGGAAGGAAAGAAAACTGCACAGAACTTCACTCACAACCCTTACGCCATCAGTAGAGCCACTGCGAAGAGCAGCAGTAGAATTCGACTACAGGATAACACGCCCATTACGACAAAAACTGGCTAAATTTGGCATCGATTTAGTGTTCAGCAGTAGAAACAGCCAGTTGGAATCCATCTTAGGTTCAACGAAAGACCCCATACCGACTTTAGGCAAACCCGGCATCTACGAGGTATCCTGCGGCCACTGTGATATGAGCTACATTGGACAAACTAAGAGATTGCTGCAAACCAGGTTGGATGAGCATATACACATATGTCAAAATTGCCATGGAGGAAAAACGGAAAGGATTTGTCCCCCATTTCAAGTCAGCAGTAACCGAACACATCATCGAGGAAAAACATAACATCACAACTAGCGACGCGGTCATCTTAAGACACATCACTAACCCATCGAAGCTGGCTGTCGCTGAAAGTTTGGAAATCTTCAAGGCAGGCAACAAACGTTTACTCAACAAGGATTCAGGTAACGGCTCAACGTGGCTGTTTAAGCTGTTACCTATACAGGCACAAAAGAAGAACGAGGAGGTAGTACCTACAGTAACTACAAATATGGATACACCAGCGATGAACCTTCAGTCGAGAACAGAACACTGATGAAGTCTGCAAGTAGTAGACGAAATACGTATCTGTCAAGATATTAAAAAAAAAAATATATAGCGGAATTAAAAGGAACAACTCGTCTCTTTGTATTCACAGTAATGCATTCTGCTAAAACGCTCAACCAAACCACAAGGAAAATTGATGTTTTCTAAGTCTCACCCAAACAGCCCACCATTTTTTAATGTCGATATCTCAGCAACTAATGGTCCGATTTTCAATGTTAATATATGAAACATTTGTGAAATTTTCCGATCTTTTCGAAAACATTATTTTCAAAATTTTCAAATCAAGAGTAACATTTCAAAAGGGCGTTATATTGAATGTTTGGCCCTTTTGAAATGTTAGTCTTGATTTTAAAATTTTGAAAATAATGTTTTCGGAAAGATCGGAAAATTTCACAAATGTTTCATATATTAACATTGAAAATAGGACCATTAGTTGCTGAGATATCGACATTAAAAAATGGTGGGCTGTTTGGGTGAGACTTAGAAAACATCAATTTTCTTGTTTTTAAACCTTTGCATGGCATTTTCTCAGCAACTAAGGGTCGTATCAACAAAGTCCGAAAAAGCAAAATATAGAGAATTTTCTCAGCTTTTCAAAAATATTTTTTCAAAACTGGGCAAACATGTGCACTTATTTTAAAAAATGAAAAACTGTGACTATTTTCAAAAAAGTCACTTAAATATGGCTATAACTTGAAAACGGTGCACTTTATCAAAATTTCACTAAGGTACTTTTTGATTGCAAATTTGATTTTACATCGAAAAATGAAGTTGAAAAATTTTTACGACCAAAATTTCGATTTTTTGAAAAAATCAGTATTGTTTAAAAAATTCATAGCTCGGTCAATGAATTTTTGCATAACCTGGAAATTTCTGAAAAGTTGGCATTTTATGTCCTCTAAAACATATCAAAAAATAAAAAAAATCAAAAATATTTTTTTTTGTAAATCAAGTTTTAGTGATAAAAAGTTAAATAAAAAAATCACCAAATTTTTTTTACCGTGTATTATTTTTTTCCAGTGTAGTCCATATCCATACCTACAACTTTGCCGAAGACACCAAATCGATCAAAAAATTCCTTCAAAAGATACAGATTTTTGAATTTTCATACATCATTTTTGTATGGACAGCTGCCAAATTTGTATGGAAAATTATATGGACAAACTAATGATGCAAAATGGCTTCTTTGGGCATACCGAAGGCACCAAAAAAGTTTCAGTCGGATTAAAAAATACAAAAAAAATCGAATGACCGAAATCCTAGAGAACTGCTCATATTGAAAACTCCCTTGTGCAATTCTCTGCGGTTTCAGCATTCGGTTATTGAATTCATTTTTTAATCTCTTACAAACTCAAAAAAAAAAAAAAAAACAGAAAATCAGAAAAGTGCACTCTATAAAAAAATCTCAAATCTTGCAAATTTGTTTTAAACACTAAAAATATTGCCACAATGTCGATGTCAAAAATAAAATTAATCAAAAATAGTGTTTTTGAGTTATTCACATTTTAGTGACGAAAAGTCACTAAACAGCAAATTGGTTTTGCTGTTCATCTTTTTTTTTCTTACATTTTACTGAAGACACCAAATCCATCTTTTCAGATTCTAGAATATTTACAGGCCATTTTTGTATGGACAGCTGTCTAATTGGTATGGATAATTGTATGGATCTTGGAATGGACTAATCGATGACAAAATATAAAAAAAGCAAAAAAATATAAAACTAAAAAAAAATTGTTTTCGTGGGGAATTGCTCACTTGCTATAATTCTTAGCTTGCATTTTCCTAAAACAGCTAGTAGTAGATTCCAACGATCTCCAATATAGCTCCAGAGCGCATAAGCCCGCCAAGAAACTGCCGGGAACAACGAAGCAAACCCCGTAAAGAGAATTACTATTTTAGGCAAATGGGTGGGAGGCATAACAAATGGGATGCAAAATCGGAACATTGATTGCAATTAATTATTTCTCACCACACGATTTCACCTCCCCCAAGCCAAGTCGCTACCTCGTTCCAGCCAGGGCAATAAAATAGTAGTTCAAAGCTATTTGGAGCAACTGTGTGCGGGTCGTACGAAGGGACGACAAGGAAGCTCGCCGGGTTTTAATTAGTTGGGTAATTAGTTGTACCAGATGGTAATTTGGTCACAACATCGGGGACTTGCGTTGGATTTGCATTGGGTTCTGGTGCAGATGGTTAAGCAGGTCACTTTGGGGTTTGTGGAATTGTTTGTGCACTGTTTGCATTTGGAAGCTCTATACAGCAATTCCATTTGAAAAGAGCCTAAACCAAAAAAAAAGTTCTCCGATCGGGCTCAAAATTTTTCTGGGGGTTCCTTGGCCAAAATAATTAGACCCGTATTTTTTTGTTTGGCCATTAGGGTGGCCTACATCGTGCTAGGGTGGTTCAAAAAATGGCAATTTTCGTCATTTTCGCAAAAACCACTTTTTCTAAAAATCATATCTCCGCGCCATTTCATCCGATTTTAGCTGTCTTAGACGCAAAGAAAGGTGATGAGTTTGGCTATTTGGGAAAAATAGTAAAGTTCCAAAATCTAAGCTTAACTATTGAAAAAGTCGTATGAAAACTTAAAATGGCGTTTTGACGTGTCTGGACCAAGAGCCTATGTCTGAAAATATTTTTATCGGATTCCTCGGAAATTTCACATAACATATCAAAAATTGGCGATGTCGAACCGTACGTTTCGAGATATGATTTTGAAAAAAACTGCGTTTTCGACGCGCCACGCGCAAAAACGGAAAATGACGAAATCGGCATCAACTTTTCCACTAAAACTGCGATAACTTTAAAATTTCAGCGATGACCTATAGATGTTATGGTACCAAAAGTTGCGTCTCTCAATTACGAAAATTTTGGTACCCAGACATGTATAGGTCATCGCTGAAATTTTAAAGTTATCGCAGTTTTAGTGAAAAAAGTTGATTTTTTGCCGATTTCGTCATTTTCCCGTTTTTGCGCGTGGCGCGTCGAAAATCGCAGTTTTTATTTTCAAAAAATCGTATCTCCAAAACGTACGGTTCGACATCGCCAATTTTTTGATATGTTTTGTGAAATTTTCCGAGGAATCCGATAAAAATATTTTCAGACATAGGCTCTTTGGTCCAGACACGGTCAAAACGCCATTTTAAGTTTTCATACGACTTTTTCAATAGTTAAGCTAGATTTTTGGAACTTTTACTATTTTTCCCAAATAGCCAAACTCATCACCTTTCTTTGCGTCTAAGACAGCTAAAATCGGATGAAATGGCGCGGAGATATGATTTTAGAAAAAGTGGTTTTTGCGAAAATGACGAAAATTGCCATTTTTGAACCACCTAGCACGATGTAGGCCACCCTAATGGCCAAACAAAAAAATACGGGTCTAATTATTTTGGCCAAGGAACCCCCAGAAAAATTTTGAGCCCGATCGGAGAACTTTTTTTTTGGTTTAGGCTCTTTTCAAATGGAATTGCTGTATAGTTATGAAAATTAAAGAAACTGGAATCCCGTGGCGTACGTGTGCCACTGCCAGTAAGTTGACTCCAAAGGTGAAGAATTGATACCACCGCCTGGAGGACTTGGAGACCTCTTGTGCGAGATTATCAGTCCGGGATAATCTTTGTCACTTCCTGACATTCAACGCCAGCCAACTACCGTCAATGAAGTCTAAACAATAACATTTATATTCTAACACCCCAGCCAAGTTCTTGCGCTGCTGGAAGTCGTGATGGCCACGTGCGCGGACACCTCCCGGGACCCGTTCCCTAAAGGCTGAGTGTGTAGGGAAATTTATGCAAAACGATTTCCGCGCGAAAACTACCGTTGTTTTTTCGGGGGGCTTGGGGTGGAATTTGCGACACACCGACCGCGGTGACCTGCTTAACCTTTGAAGGGATGGCGGTGTTTTAGAGTTGGGAAGTTGTGGGAATTTTCTGAAATTTTAAAAAGAAAATACAAAGTCGAAGACAGTAGTTGACAGTAGAAGGTTAAGCATGACCATTCCAAAGAGGTGTCCTCTGCTGATGATCTGGGTCCGATCGGGTAGAAGATCGGCGTGGCCTACTCAGCCACCGCGGCGGTTGCACTTTTCGACCGTCCCGTGTGATGTTGTTTGCTGATGGTGACTGATAGTGGAATGGAGAAATAGCTTTGGACCCAGGGTTGAGAGATGTGCTTTGGTAGCGGGATGATCTTTTCCCGGGAGGGGTGGGGCGATAGTGATGCAAAATAGTGTCGTTTGTTTGCAGGGAAGAATACGGGTTCCCAAGCAAAGGCCAACGACTAACATTTATCTTTGACCTCTTAAATTAAAATTCTTTTGCAATGCACAATGGTCCAAACAGTATTAAAAACATGTTTAATTGAAATTTTGTTAATTTCAACTAAACAACATGTTAAAAAAAAACAATAATTTTTCAATCAATTTCTATACGATAAGCCTAACCTTTGTCCCCAAAAATCGTCACCTGCAAATAAATCGTTGCAACCAACAGTGTTGTCAGCTGGGTGATATCATGTTTAGCCCAAAACAAGCAAACAATAGCACGCGATGTCTTCCCACGTGCCCACGACAAGGGGGGGGGAAACAGTTCTACTGACACATTTACCCAGCCCAGCTCAACGTAACGTGGAATGTCACAAAGAGCCCATCAGCACGCTCAGCCCTCCCTCTCTCTAAGACCTTAAGTACATAAACACACAAAAACATCTCAATCAACACGGTTTGCTCTCGAAAGCTCAGCTGCTTGCCAAGACTTGTAGTACTAGTGCCGATATCGGGCCTGAAAAAGTGCTGCCGAGCGAGGGGTGACTGTGCAAAGAAAAACAACTTGACAAGATAACAAAAGAACTTGTTACCTCCCTGCACCCGCGCTCATGACCATGACCAAACGGAACCTGGAATTCGTCACGCATCTTCCTGCACTTCCTGAGCTTGGTGGCTGTACTGGCGGTAACTTCAAGCCAGCGCGCGACCTAGGTCGAACAATGCGCAACAGCTCCAATTTAGATGCTAATTCGACAATTGTGGAGTGGTTGGCGCCTTCGACTCCAGCTCGGGATCGGAAGAAATGTGTGACCCAGTAACGCCCTGGTCGGAAGCTTGTTCTGAAAGTCAGGTTAAAATCCAAGTGGAATGGTATTCGTATGGAGAACCTGGGCTCAGGTGGGAAAGCTCTTTTGTTTGCCAACACGTTGGAGCGATTAGGCCTACCTGCGCCGCGATACATTGCCCGCATGTGACTGGTGGTAAATCGTTCTGGAAGGTTATGTTGGGTGTTTTGTAATCAGCTGGTATCGAGTTATTAGCGGGGCGCACAAAAAGTTTAAAACGACGAAAGAAAAGTATGCACAACTAGGTGTAATGACGGGTTTGGTTGGATTCTAGGAGAGAAATGCCAGCTAACGAGGGGAGAGATGAGTGGGAAATGTGATGAAATGAGAACTCATTTGTTTATTTTTTTTTGCAGAAAAGCAAAAAAAGAAAAGTAAAAAATCCTGGAAATGTATAAATAATTCTAACCAGTTGATTAGTTGAATAAAATTAGAATAAGCTTTTTTGTAATACTTTTTAGTAAAACGATGAGTCAAAAAATTAAATATAAATGCTGTAAGTTGAATTAATTTTGCGAGAATAAACAAATATCGAAAAATATTTAAATCTGATAATTTCAAGATCTATTTTTGATCATAACTTCACATTTATGTTGATTTCCTTTTTTCAATGATTAATTTTATTCTCAAGATTTGATGTAATAGACTTTTATTTAACGTGATTTTGTTGATCATTTACTCAATCTCCTGATTTTTTAAAATCTTGAAAATCTAATTTTTGACATGTTTAGCATGAATTTGATGTTTTTTTTCTGGAAACCGATCAAAATATCACAATTGTTAAAAAAAAATTAACATTGAAAATCGGCAAACCATTTCCAAGAAATCATTAGTTTTACAATAATGACTAATCAGAAGATACTGACAAAAACTCTATTTACACTTAATTAATACTTTAAGAAGCTTTTTCGTATCAATCAGCAGTCCAATGAACATTGTCTAAGAGCCCGAGCAGACGGAAATAACTTGGGAAGGTCAGTTTTTGATATTGTGAGAAGATCGAAATATGTTATTGGGATGATCGGATTAGTTGTTAAAATAACAAAAATCAATAACAAAGATTTGTTCGAAGAATAACTTAAACTGTTATTATGTTGTTATTGCAATAACAAACCAATAACACAGAAGGAATCATGAAGGAATAACAAGATTTGTTATTTTGTGCGGAGAGGTGGAGCAGCATAATAACAAAAATGTTATTGAACTGGTTTGTCTCCATAACAAAAAAGTTATTGTTTTGGTTTATTTGTAATTTGCAAATAAACCTGCAGTTGCCATAACTCCTCTGTACTAGTCAGGGCTGCAGAGTCGGGTACCTCAAGCGACTTTGAATCCATACTTTGAAGACAACTCCGACTCTGGATGCAGGATATGACGTCAACGACGACTTCAGCTCTCTAAAAATACCCGACTTCACGGATTCCGACTCCAAGTAAAAGTTGCTGAAAATTTGCTGAATCCGATGCAGTCTCCGAGGTCTCACTCCAGCTCGAACTTCAACGTTAGCTCCGACTTCCTGGCTCTGTGAAAATAATAACAGTTTTTGTTATTCACACATCGAAAATTCTCATTAAATTAATCAATTCCGTTAGGGAATAAAACAAAATTAAAAAAAAAATGAACTCCCAAAAGTTAATTTTATCGGATTAATTTTAGCTTGAAACCCCATTTCATGGTGAAATAAATGACCCCGATAAAATTGGTCAAAATTATTTCATAGTTCTAGCCAATTTTAGCAAAGTCCCTTAGGGGGTAAATCAAATAATTAAAAAAAACAACTTTCAAAATTTCAACTTTTTAGAATAATTTTAGCTTAAGGACCCCATTTCATGGCCAAAATAATGACCCCGACGAAATTGGTCAAAATTATCCCATAGTTCTAGCCAATTTTAAACAAAGTCCTTTAGGGGGTATATCAAATAATTAAAAAAAATCAATTTTCAAAATTTCAACTTTTCAGAATAATTTTAGCTTAAGGACCCCATTGCATGGCCAAAATAATGACCCCGACGAATTTGGTCAAAATTATCCCATAGTTCTAGCCAATTTTAAAGAAAGTCCTCTAGAGGGTATATCAAATAATTTAAAAAATCAACTTTCAAAATTTCAACTTTTTAGAATAATTTTAGCTTAAGGACCCCATTTCCTGGCCAAAATAATGACCCCGACGAAATTGGTCAAAATTATCCCATAGTTCTAGCCAATTTTAAAGAAAGTCCTCTAGAGGGTATATCGAATAAATAAAAAAATCAACTTTCAAAATTTCAACTTTTCAGAATAATTTTAGCTTAAGGACCCCATTTCATGGCCAAAATAATGACCCCAACGAAATTGGTCAAAATTATCCCATAGTTCTAGCCAATTTTAAAGAAAGTCCACTAGAGGGTATATCAAATAATTTAAAAAATCAACTTTCAAAATTTCAACTTTTCAGAATAATTTTAGCTTAAGGACCCCATTTCATGGCCAAAATAATGACTCCGACGAAATTAGACAAAATCATCCCAAAGATTTAAACATATTTAACAAAAGAAAAAATAATAACAGATTGTGTTATGGACACTTAGAAACTTTTCCATTTGTGCGATTTATGGTAATTTTATTTCTAAGTCAGTATACCGAACGAATACCAAATTTTGTTATTAGGAGAGTTTTTGAAATGTATAACATTTCCTCTTCTCAGCGTGTTATTAAACATTTTCAATATAATATCACTTCAATACCAAATTTTGTTATTTTATCAGAAACTGTTATTATTTTTTCTTCTTGAAGTTGAACTTCAGGATAAAATAATAACACATTTTGTTATTGAAATATTATTAATTTTGTTATTACCGTCTGCCCGGGAGGGCTGTTTTGTTTTTGAAAATTACACGTAATTCTTTAGAAAAAAAATCACGAACAATATGGTCAATTTGAAACGGAATCGATTGCAAATCTGATTTTGCATCTGGAAATCAATTTTTTATATTTTCCAAATGTCTAATTTTGCAAATAGTTCTATGGTCGGCCCTTTATATAACATTCAATAAATAAACTGAATGTCGAAATTAAAAAAGGGCTAGAGATCAAATTTTCACATACTGTACAATTTTTTTTTAGAAACATTTTGTTTATTCCTTATTTGCTTTGCAACTAAATAAGGCTGATTCAACGTATTATTTGGATTTTGCCTTTGTATTTTTTATGTTTTTTCTTTCAAATTCAGGCTTTGTTTATGTTTTCATTTTATTAATATCATTTCAGAATCAATTTATAAAGTAATAAATGGCGAGATTAAAAAATAATAAAATGAAGAATAAAACATGGATTGCTGTCTAAAAAATGCACCATTAAATAATAAATTAAAACTTTATCTGTTTTTACTTTGTTCACTTAAAATGAAGCTTTTGTTTGATCAACTTCATTAAAATTTATTTTTTAATAAGTGAGTAAGCAAAAAATCATGTATTTTTTAAGTAGAACTTTGCAGTGATAAAGATTTGTTAAAAAAAAAACTTGCAACCAAATGCAACCAAAAATAGCATTTCGGAAGGTTAAAAATTTTAATGGTTGAGGCTTAGTGTTTTATCACGCAAAAAAAAAAATAAAAATTTCACGGGGACCTTTATTCCGAAACACATAATTTTACGGAAGTGTCACGCGAAAGCATGAAAAATACAAAACAAAAATTTTATACACTTAATTATATACTAAACGATTTTTAAAGCTGAAAATGTCTGTTTTTCTCAGGGATTTCAAATCAAATCATCAATTTTCGTAAAAAATTCACGAGACTAAGAAAACTGAAACATTTCAGAAAACGGCTGATTTGTAAGATTTAAATAATATTACAAAGCTCAAGTCATTAATTCTTGAGTTCACCAAGTTTGTATCTTTAATTTTAATTTAATTGTTAATTTAAATATTACAAAACTATCATTTGTTTGCAAAAATCCAAGTGACCACGAAAAAAACCCCGAACTGTACAGAGATATTTGACTGATATATCCGATTCGTGCTAAAGGCGATAATAAATTACTAACATTTGTTTCACTTTTTTTGATTGAAATGTTGGTACCATGGCTTATAATTTGTTACTTTGATATTTCTCTTGAGGAAATATACCCTATCTCGTTCCTTTTTATTATCGACTTTTCAGAACTTTGAACATGAATTACAGCTTTCATTAAGGGGTTACATACATGTACATCAACAAAAAAGTCAGAGGTTGGTGTGAGCACACACTTAATTTTATTTTCAATCTGTTTTCATTGCATTAAAATATTCATTTTCATCAATTATCAAAACAAACTTGAAGACATTTGGGTGTATCATTGCCGAGATATAGCTAGTTGAAGTTAGCAGTTTCAAAAAATGGGTGCCACAATATCTCAACACTGCCTTGACCAAATCGGCTCAAAATTTTGGTGAAGACTCGTTAAACTGGTCTTGTGTGCATGAGGAAGGCCGATTTTTAAAAAGTTTATTTAAAAAAAAGATAAAAATATTTTTATGTTTTTCATATAAAATATCGTTAGCTTTTGATTTTTGTATTTTTTTAAAGTAAAATTTCGGGCTTCGTCATGCACACTGGATATGTTTGAAGAGTCTTCACCTCAAATTTCAGCCAATTTGGTCCATCGCATCTCGAGATATCGTGGCACCCGTAAATCAACTCGGTGTTTAGAGAAAAACGCAAACAAAGTTTGACAGTCCGCTTTGCGCATGGCAAAATTTTGAGTTAAAATCGCCTCTAACTCAGTTTATTCATGAAATATCTTCATGAAACTTTCAGGAGTGATTGAAAATCATCTTTTCAGAGGATTCAATACATTTTCTGAATTATGAAATTTTATGATTTCTTACATGTATGTAACCCCTTAAGTGTTTTAGACTATTTCAAAGTAATAAATAAAATAAATAGCTCAAATAAAAGTGAGCATCTACCTTTATTGTTGATCAATCTGAAAATCTGGAGTTTTTTTTGAAAAGGACCAATAAACCAAATTTTCAGTTTTTGCTTTTTGGGTGTTTTTCAATACCCCTGACTAAGGCGGTTCTAAAAACACCCAAAAAGTAAAAACTGGAAATTTGGTTTATTGGACCTTTTCAAAAAAACTCCAGAAATGTTGTTTGAACACCGGCATACTGCAAAAGTTACAAAAAATGGTAGAAGATTTAAGTTCGATGAAAGTGAGTATATTTCCCCTATTTATAGGATAGACAAAATATAATGTAAGACATTTTGATCTGGTGATTTTTTCTCTTTTAAAAGTTAGTGCTTCTCTACTACTGAATTCGCTAAGAATTGAGGATCATTTTTCAGTTTTTTTTTAATTATTTGGTTCTATGAAGCATTATTCAAATACCGGACACCTTTCCCTCCCCCACTCTACACATTGTTCATGTAACTTAAAATTCAAATGTAAAGATCGCAACAAAGTTGTCTGCTCCTCCCCCTCCCGAGTAGTTTTGATATTTAAATAAACTCCTAGTACAGGGTAATGATGTTGTATAATAATTTGATCTGTATGAACAACCTGAAGCCATATCAGAAGCAGTCGGATGAAATTGAATAATTGAAAAATTATTTAAAAAAAAAACGAATCATTTAAATGATAATTGTTCACTAAATCAATTTATGTTCATAAAAGGTGTTTGTTTTCTTACGAGTTTTGCACAAAATCTGAATATAACAATTGAAAAATTACCTAATTATTTTTAACAAATCATTGGCAAAGAACAGATCACGGCAAAGCAGGACAACTCATTTATTAAATTTTATAACTTTTTTCGAAATTCTGTTACAGCTTACAAATCGACGTCGTCGTGCTATCTTGTCGCCCCCACCATTGTGACGTTCCGAGAAAAACGCGTTTTAATGTTTGACCTTGAATATTCAAAAACGGGAGCACGCAATGTAAACAATAACAAACACGTTTTGTTTGGCTCACTATTCTGTGCATTGTCCCAAAGTTTGGTTGAAGTTGGTTGCTGGAGTCTCGAGTTATAATTAAAAATGTTTACGGTAGTCTAACTTGTACGTGCGACAAATGCATCCTGACTTTCCTGGCCTGAAATCCCTTTGGCCTTTTGTCGCACTTACATCAATTTTCATGGAGTGACAAGATAGCACGACAAGATTGAAACTACTTTCATATGTAAAGTGACAAAAATGCACGGAGTTTTTTCGGTTTTCAGGATTGAAATCGAATTTTGGGGATCTGTGAAGGTCAAAAGGTGAGGCATTGTGAGCTGCACAAAATGGCGTTCTTAACTCAATTTGGCCCAAAATGCACGTACGACAAGTTAGCACGATGGCGACGAAATGTCGATTAAATAGAACTTTAAATTTTGAAATTAATTTTAGTTTCCTTCAAATTGTGAAAATGATGATTATTTAAAAAAAAAACTAACTTAATCCACCTGTGTGGTTGGAGCCTTCCTCACTTATTACCAACAATGGCTGATATGAAATTTCATATTTTTCAGATACAAAAATTTCATCTCTTTTTTAGATCCGGAGTAAAAAGGCACATCAATATCACTCAAGTGTACATATCTCAAGACAGGGATGCCAGATCTCCAATTATTTGAACTCGTTGGAAAGGTCTTTTGATAACATAACCAACGATGGGTCGGATGGTGGATCCGGACATAGTTTACATACTTTTAAGTGAGATCCGGCATCAAAAAGCACATCAATATCACTTAAGTGTACATATCTCGAGCCAGGGTTGCCAGATCTTCAATGTTTTGAACTCGTTGGAAAGGTTTTATGATAAACTAATTAACGATGGGTTGGATGGTGGGTCCAGACATAGTTTACATACATTTATGTGAGATCCGGCATCCAAAAAGTACATAAATGTCATTTATGTGGCCATATCTCAAGACAGGGTTGCCAAATCTCTAATGTTTTGAACTCGTTGGAAAGGTCTTTTGATAACATAACCAACAATGGTTCGGATGGTGGATCCGGACATAGTTTACATACATTTAGGTGAGATCCGGATATATGTAAAAACACATTTTTATACATAACTTTTGAACTACTTATCAAAACTTCAATCTGTATAAAACTCGATCTATGGGACCCTAAACCAAGTCGAATGCAACAGATTCAGGTCAAATCGGTTCAGCCAGTGCCGAGAAACATGAGCTAGTTTGTTGGTCACATACATACATACACACACACATACACACACACATACACACAGACATTTGTTCAGTTTTCGATCCTGAGTCGATATGTATACATGAAGGTGGGTCTACGACGTTTTGATTCAATGTTCATTTTTAGAGCATGATTATAGCCTTACCTCAGTGAGGAAGGCAAAATCAGTCCATCTACGAGCCTCCCGTAATCATCCAGCAAGCAAAACCAACAAATGGGAACTTGAAAACATCCCACTTTCTCGATGTTCTAAAATGCACACCAGTCCATTGTTTCAGAGTCGGTGCTAATTGCTTGCTGAAATCCCCTTACCTAACCCAACTGGGGAAGGGGAGTTTGTCCGCTACCCGAGTTTTGCATGACAGTTACCCATTTCACTCGACTCTGTTTTTACCAAAGGATGGTTGGTGGTGGCACAATGCCATTTGCTTACTCATTCCACAACATTCCAAACAATCGTAATTGCGCCCGGGAGTTGCTGGAGGGGATCAACGTGATTTAAAGTGGAGCAAAGATTCCAATACTGTACACGGTGTGTACCGGGCCGGGGCTGTTGATGCAAATCGGCGTCGTTATTAAAGACACAGAATGCCAGGTTTTAGGCTTAGAAGTTGAACCAGGACTACTCTATAGCCTGGCTAGGCTGGCATTCCTCGCGTTCATTAATTGATTTACGGTTCTTTGGACTCCACCTACTTCTTCGGTGAAACCGATGGTGTACGGCGCATTAATTTGCAACATGGGCATTTATGTATTTATGCGCACGCGCGTGCCCAACAACATCTCGCCGCAATACCACCACGTTTATGATAAGCGAACATCCCCTTGGCGATAGATTCTCATTGATTATGGCGAGTCCCCTCCTGCGAGAGAGAGAGAGCGACTTGCGCGTTGCATGTTTTTACCTGGTGGTGATAAATGGTGTTTACGATGAGGTTACCCTACGGTTAAAGAGGGAGGACTGCCTCGTGCCGTGGCCACGTTTTAATCCAGAGATTAAATATCTTTACCATGTACCAATTATGAACACCTGACAAAGTGAGGAATGCAAAAGCCAAAGACACTCTGTAGTTTGAGTGAACTAAATCTGCTGCGATTAAAAGGCTTGGAATGTCCCCCAATTAAAACGCATCAAAATAAAGACCTTCCGCGTCCTGCCAGATCGGTGACAGATCAATAAATCCGGCCGCGTTCCGCGTGGGCATTGTGGCACTCCACGCTGTGGATACCGTTTGCCCCCGGTCTTACCACACATTCCAGCTCCCGCAGAACATGACAGCAGAAAATTAGCGAGATCTTCACGAACACGACGTCGGTCGTCGTCGTCGTTGTCAGCAGGTTCGTCGCTGCGACAGGCTCAAGTCTCCAAATCTCCTCGCTGGCAGGTTCGTCAGCCTGACTTGGTGTGACAACTTTGTTGGTTCGTTCGTTCGACAGGCCCCGCGCAGCATGATTGATCTGCTGGCTTTTCGCTAATTCGCTTGTTCGAGGGACATGAGGAAAAATTGTGCAGAAAGAGGACACATTTCTCGGTGGAAACAATACCGGGCACGACGGATCCGCGATCCGCGCGGTAGTCAATTGGAACGGAGCACAAATGTCACCGTGAAAGTTCGTCCGAGATGGTGGGTTGGAAGTGACAACGCGGTGACAGGGTGGTAGGATATATAAATTTTCAATAATTTTTTTAGAGTTTTGCAATTATTTGATTATTTTGATTTAAACATACTAAATTTAAAAAAAAACTTTTTTAAAAACTTTCGGGAAATTTTAAACACCTTTTGGCATCCCAGTTGGTACCCACAATTTGAGGTCATCTTCTGCTGATGCTGCCTGGTTGCACTGTGGAACGCACTGCTCCAAGAATCTCTCCCCCTCCGAGTGGTGCTACCACCGCGCTTCTGACAAAGGTATCAGCTTTCTGGGAAAGTCACCCGTTTTGTACGGGTTATGCGTATCGATGCATTGTGGTGCATTGAAAATGCATTTTTGAATGGTTTTATTTGATTGCACACAATTTTCTATTGACATTTTGAACTTTTTGAAAAAAAAACTAACTTAATCCACCTATATGGTTGGAGCCTTCCTCACTCATTACCAACAATGGGTGATTTGATGGGGTTGGACAAAAATTTCATCTATTTTTAGATCCGGAATAAAAATGTACATAAATATCACTTAAGTGGCCATATCTCGAGACAGGGTTGCCAGATCTTCAATTTTTTTTGGACTCGTTGGAAATTTTTTTCGATAACCTAACCAACGATGGGTCGGATGGTGGATCCGGACATAGTTTACATACATTTAAGTGAGATCCGGATATATGTGAAAACACATTTTTATACATAACTTTTGAACTACTTATCGAAACTTCAATCTGTATAAAACTCGATCTATGGGACCTTAAACCAAGTCGCATGCAACAGGTTCGGGTCAAATCGGTTCAGCCAGTGCCGAGAAAAATGAGCTAGTTTGTTGGTCACATACATACATACACACACACATACACACAGGCATTTGTTCAGTTTTAGATTCTGAGTCGATTTGCATACATGAAGGTGGGTCTACGACGTTTTTATACAAAGTTCATTTTTAGAGCAGGAAAATGCCCCCTGAATGCCCGTTAATATTTATTAATATACTATTTATTCATGAAAATGAGAACAAATATTTGTTTTGTACATCTCTAATATATTTTAATTTTCCGAAAAAAAAAAAAACAGGAAATGGTGTTCATACTGACCATTCCTAATTTAATAATAAAATTAGATATTATTTTTTGTCCTAAGGCAAAAGAAGCCATTTTGCATCATGAGTTTGTCCATTCAAGTCTCTATACAATCTCGCGGATGATTATACAAAATGGGCATGTTTTGAGCAAAATACAAAATTTATGAATAAAAATCTTAAAAAAAAAATTTAAAAGTTGCCATACTAAAAAAAATTATCAAAAACATTAAATCAATCTTGCAATTGAAAATTAATTAATACATCTTTTGACGAATTGCGTTGTTTTGAGTGTAATTTTTTTATAAAGATTTTTTTTTTATTTTTCCCTTGTTTTCGAGCAAATTTTGTGCAACTTGTTTTTATTCGTTTTGCCTTCCTCACTGAGGTAAGGCTATAATCCTGCTCTAAAAATGAACTTTCTATTAAAAGCTCCTAGACCCACCTTCATGTATACATATCGACTCAGAATCGAAAACTGAACAAATGTCTGTGTGTGTGTATGTGTGTGTGGTATGTGTGTGTGTGTATGTGTGTGTGTATGTGTGTGTGTATGTATGTGTGTATGTATGTATGTGACCAAAATTCTCACTGAGTTTTCTCAGCACTGGCTGAACCGATTTTGATCGAACCAGTTGCAATCGACTTGGTTTAGGGTCCCATACATCGCTATTGAATTGTTTGAAGTTTCGATAAGTAGTTCAAAAGTTATGCATAAAGATGTGTTTTCACAAATACCCGGATCTCAATTGTATGCATGTAAACGATGTCCGGATCCATCATCCGACACATCGTTGATTAGGTAATTGAAAGGCCTTTCCAATGAGTCCAAGACATTGAAGATCTGGCAACCCTGTCTCGAGTTATGACCACTTAAGTGATATTTATGTACTTTTTTGAAGCCGGATCTCACTTAAATGTATGTAAACTATGTCTGGATCCATCATCCGATCCATCGTTGGTAAGGTAATTGAAAGGCCTTTCCAATGAGTCCAAGACATTCAAGATCTGGCAACCCTGTCTCGAGTTTTGACCACATAAGTTATACATTGTGTTCTTTTTTTCTGGATCTAAAAAAATGATGAAACCAATCATATACCCATTTTTGGTAAAAAGTGAGGAAGGCATCAACCACATAGGTGGATTAAGTTAGTTTTTTTTTGTAATTTTAAGCTTTTTAATTTTCGTTTATCTTGTTAAGTTTATGTTTGATTCTTATAGCATTTGGCTTAGGCTTCATCCATAAAGTATGTCACGCTAAAATCAGCCAAAATTGACCCCTCCTCCCCCCCCCCTTTGTCACGATTTTCCTATATTTAAAACATGGGTAATTCTCCGCCAACTCACACAGCAGTTGCCCCGACCCCTCTTCGATTTGCGTGAAACTTTGTCCTAAGGGGTAACTTTTGTCCCTGATCACGAATCCGAGGTCCGTTTTTTGATATCTCGTGACGGAGGGGCGGTACGACCCCTTCCATTTTGAACATGCGAAAAAGAGGTGTTTTTCAATAATTTGCAGCCTGAAACGGTGATGAGATAGAAATTTGGTGTCAAAGGGACTTTTATGTAAAATTAGACGCCCGATTTGATGGCGTACTCAGAATTCCGAAAACGTATTTTCATCGAAAAAACACTAAAAAGTTTTAAAATTCTCCCATTTTTCGTTACTCGACTGTAAAAATTTTTGGAACATGTCATTTTATGGGAAATTTAATGTACTTTTCGAATCTACATTGTCCCAGAAGGGTCATTTTTTCATTTAGAACAAAATTTTTCATTTTAAAATTTCGTGTTTTTTCTAACTTTGCAGGGTTATTTTTTAGAGTGTAACAATGTTCTACAAAGTTGTAGAGCAGACAATTACAAAAAATTGATATATAGACATAAAGGGTTTGCTTATAAACATCACGAGTTATCGCGATTTTACGAAAAAAAGTTTTGAAAAAGTTGGTCGTCATCGATCATGGCCGTTCATGGTCACCCGCGACAGACACGGACGACGAAACAAAGAGAAACGCAAAAAGTAACTTTTTCAAAACTTTTTTCGTAAAATCGCGATAACTCGTGATGTTTATAAGCAAACCCCTTATGTCTATATATCAAAATTTTTGTAATTGTCTGCTCTACAACTTTGTAGAACATTGTTACACTCTAAAAATAACCCTGCAAAGTTAGAAAAACACGAAATTTTAAAATGAAAAATTTTGTTCTAAATGAAAAATGACCCTTCTGGGACAATGTAGATTCGAAAAGTACATTAAATTTCCCATAAAATGACATGTTCCAAAATTTTACAGTCGAGTAACGAAAAATGGGAGAATTTTAAAACTTTTTTAGTGTTTTTTCGATGAAAATACGTTTTTTCGAATTCTGAGTACGCCATCAAATCGGGCGTCTAATTTTACATAAAAGTCCCTTTGACACCAAATTTCTATCTCATCACCGTTTCAGGCTGCAAATTATTGAAAAACACCTCTTTTTCGCATGTTCAAAATGGAAGGGGTCGTACCGCCCCTCCGTCACGAGATATCAAAAAACGGACCTCGGATTCGTGATCAGGGACAAAAGTTACCCCTTAGGACAAAGTTTCACGCAAATCGAAGAGGGGTCGGGGCAACTTTTCCCGATTTCGTGTGAGTTGGTAGAGAATTACCCACATGCAATGTCACACTTGCTCAGACAACCCCCCCACCCCCTCTCCCCTAGAGCGTGACATACTTTATTGATGACGCCATGCATTACCACCTCTTTTTTCCCTTTTTACTTTAGCCTAGTTTTTTTTTCATGTTTAACAATAATTTTTGTAATTTTGTTTATCCTTTTTTTCATTTTCTGCTATAGAATGATACCATTGTCATTGAAATTGTAAAATTATGAATATTTATGCTTGCTAAATTTCGCAGCTTTTTGATTTTTTGTTGCAGGGTTGCATTTCTTTCGTGAAGTATTTATACATTGCCAAAAACTGAACATTTTTCGTACAGTTCAATCTGAAAATGCTTTTATCTTTAAAATTTAAACTTTTCAAAAAATGTGTAAAATCATATTAAATTGCAAATTTGATTTTAAATTTTGAAAACGATTTTTGGAACTATGTTTTGATAAAAAAATTAAAGTTTTTGTCAATTTTTAACGCCGGTCGGTGCCAGATTTTCCACCATCCTAAAATTTAGCGCAGAAGGTGAAGATTTTAGTCCTCTGCAATTTTTTTTACAAATCAATAAATAAGTATTTTTGCAATTCAGTCGTGAAACTACTGACTTTTCCTGTCATTCTTGAACGACGAAATAGCCTACTTTTCTGTACCAAAAATAACAGAATCGAATAGCAACACTTTTCAAAATAAATGCTGAAAAGTTCTACTTTTCAGCACTCAAATTGGTGCTGAAAAGTTGAACTTTTCAGCACTTGGTTCGAAAAGTAACACTTTTCAACATTTTTTTGATTTAACAGATTTATTGACAAAATATATGAAAATTTGACAAAAAAGTGTGTTTTTGGAATTGCAAAAAATGTTGTATGGAACTCGTTGCAAAACTTGTTTTTTTCAGCACTCTTCATATTTAAATAATGTACGACTCGTGCTGAAAAAATGCTCTTTTTGCAACTTGTTGCATAAACTACTATTTCTGTAGTTGAACTTTTCAGCACTTGTTTCGAAATAGTAGTTTATGCAACAAGTTGCAAAAAGAGGATTTTTTCAGCACGAGTCGTACATTTATCCAACGAGGTTCACCGAGTTGGATAAATACGAAGAGTGCTGAAAAAATCAAGTTTTGCAACGAGTTCCATACAACATTTTTTGCAATTCCAAAAAAACACACACTGAGTGAAATTTTATGTCAAATTTTCATGTATTCTGTCAATAAATCGTTTAAATCAAAAAATGTTGAAAAGTGTTACTTTTCGAAACAAGTGCTGAAAATTTTAATTTTTCAGCACCCATTTGAGTGCTGAAAAGTAGAACTTTTCAGCATTTACTTTGAAAAGTGTTGCTATTCGATTCTGTTATTTTTGGTACAGAAAAGTAGGCTATTTCGTCGTTCAAGAATGACAGGAAAAGTAAGTAGTTTCACGACGGAATTGCAAAAAGTAAGTTTTTTTTTTATTCAAACGGTTATTGACAAAATACATGAATATTTGACTTATAACCGAGCTCAAAGGGTGTTTTTCGGAATTGCAAACCAATTTGTATGGATTGTACTTGATTTTTTCGGTACTCGTCTTATTTATCCAACTCTATGAACCTCGTTGGATAAATAAATTTTCCCATGCTGATTTCAAAAATCAATTGCATTGGAGAAAGCCTTATTAAACACAGAAAAAAAATAATGTAAATTTGGAAGCTGTAATTTTGGAAGGTTGAATATAACCTCTTTTATGATGTAATTTTACCTCAATTTAGACTGAAAAAGTGACATTACACCAGAAAAGTGGTAAAATTACACATTTCCAGAGGTAAAATTACACCTTTATTCTGACATAAAAGATGTACCCCTTCCCAGATGTAATATTACCATGATTTTTTTTTCTGTGAACCGAACCTAATTTTGAAATTTTGAATGTTCTTCTTTGGCCTAAATGGTTCGAAAAATGGTTAGTCTGATTTTAATGGATTATGTTGAATAAAAACTTACGGAAAAAACACCTTGCTTTATAGCAATCCTCTAGAAATCGGCCGGTTTCGACATTTTTTTTTGTATTTCTTGATTTTTCTCAAACTTTGTGGTGGCCTTCCCTATGATTAAAGAAGCAAATTTGTGTCATTGTTTCACCCATATAAGTCTCCATACAATTTTGGCAGCTGTTCATAAAAAATTATAAGTAAATATTCGAAATTTTTGGATCAAGACTAACATTTCAAAAAGGCGTTATTGAATGTTTAGTCCTTTTGAAATGTCAGTCACTATTTTTTCAAAACACCATAACTCGTTGGCAGAATTTTTGACCATACTTCTCTATAGCTTAAAAGTTGCTGGTGTTGGTCCCCGAAAACATATAAAAAAATCTCGAAATAAAAAAAAACGTATTTTAGGAAATTGATTTTTTGTGTTAAAAGTCGTCCATTTTTTCCGAATACCTATTTTTTCCTGGATATTCTTCAACAATACCTACAACTTTGCCGAAGAGTCTTGTATGGGTGAACCAATGGCACAAAACATCTTCTTTGGTCATAGGGAAGGCCCCAACAAAGTTAGAGCTAAATCAAAAAATACAAATAAATTCCAAAATTGTATAATTATTTGTACTTTGAAAATACTCACAAAAAACCACACAACAACTCACCTCTCCGATGCAAACAAGTTTTCATTTCGCAATCTGCCCCGCAGCTCCAGAAATCAGCCTATAGCGGTTCTCTGACCTGGACCCCAATCCGCGGACGGGTGGGGGCCGGACCGGGCCGCGTGGCAGTCACCTGGATTGCGCATATCGCAGTCGATCGCGCGATATATGCGGGCCAATAATTGCCCGATTATCGCCAATTGCCACCTCACTGTCGGTTCGGCTGGCCGGCGGGTTTGGCGCATTTACAAATAACCAATTACCAATTATCGATCACTTTTCCGCTTAATTTTGCGCCATTTAGCGGGCAAAAAAAAGGGGCACGAGTGTGTGTCGATTTGGAGAGACAGGTTTCGGTTTCAGCTGGGGATATTGTGGGGAATGTTGTCTCAGTGTGTTGTGGGGAATTCCAAAATTGAGCCTCAATTGAGGATTTTCAATGGCTTCATCAATTCTTTAAATTTCAGTCAACTCAAAACAATCTTTGCCTATTTTAATCACCTAGAGTTTATTTTTAAAATATATTATTTGAGACGACTTACCCTGCTCTTATCACTCTTTTTGGAGCATTCGATTTGTGCCACTGTGAACACAACACGCATCAGCACCCACTTTAAGACTGCAAACAAACTCAACTCAATTGCACATTTCTCCGTTTTATTTGCTCTCATAATGATATAAAACCCGCCAGTATAAGCAAAACTACGAGCCACTTATATGTGCGCAAAAAAACAAGAGCCGGCTTAGCCAAACAGATTACCGGTAATTAAAACAAGTAGCGTTAACATAAAAACAAACACAAGCAAAGTCGAGCGCGGACTAGACTCACTGCGCGCAACAACGTATGTAAGTCACCGGGTTTTGCGATACCGAGATGACCTTTTTGGCCGGAAACCAAATCAGCGATTTTCCACGATTCAGATCAGCTGGAGAAAATGCTGCTGGTCGAAACCGGAAAAGTGTATGAATGTGGCCAGTGCAGCAGTGCAGATATTGAGATGTGATCGCTGCAAGATTGATGAGCTGCAATCAATCAGGAAATTGCACGTGTCACTTGCGTGGTGGTCGATAACGAGGCTTCTGGGGAAAAAAGGGGAAGTTTCCCGATGATTGTGGGAAATCCAACGCGTTGGAATGAAGGAATGTTTGAAAATGACGGTGATATTGATAGCAGAGCTGGTGGAATTCTTCTAGCGAAAGCTGTTGAAAAACAATATTTTTACAGAGATAAGCAGCGTAAGCTAGGGTAGGAGACCCTGTTTTGGACTTGCTGAGCAAAGCTCTCTCTTGTTTCAGCCTTTAATTAAGAATAGTTGAAGCCAAACTTGCCAAATATAGCTGGGTTTTGTTATTTATTTTATGCTTTACCTTGTAGAAAATTAAAAGAAAAAAAAAACAACATAAAATGGGATAACATTGTTAGCTTGGGTGACTTTGAAAGTTTGCTCAAAATCCCGCAAAAATTAAAGCAAGATTTTCGTCAGTCAGGTATTTAAATGTATGAAATTTTGTATCTTGAGAAAGGATTTTTTGATCTTTTTGATGTGTTTTGAAAAGTTGAAAGTTATGATTAGAACTTTTCAGAAAACCAGGTACGGGAAAACAGGTTGGAAAAACTGTTTATTTATTGGAAATTATTAAAAATATTGTCAAACTAGGTTTCAAAAATCATTTTCAGATACAAATTGATTTTGTAATCCAAAACGGGTTTACAAATGTTTCGATAAAGTGAAAGAAGAAGGTTCGGTTTATTCCAGTTTCAATAGACTTGGTAATGGAAAAGCACTTAACAAAAATAATGTTTGAAAAGTTTATAATTTTTTTTATGTTGAAGTTTAATTTTGTAAAAAAAATAGTTTTTCTTAGAGCCGTCCAATAAACCCTTGTTTCTGACTCGTTACATCTCGGAAACTAGGTATTGATTCATTTTCCAATTAAAAAAAAAATGAATCTGCTGTTAACGTTTCTGCTTTTATAACATTATAATCTAGCGAAGTTTTTTTAAAACGTCCAAAATAGTTGTTTTGATTAATGGTCTCAAAACAATTATTTTTGACGTTAAAAAAATCTTGATTAAAAAATAAATTATTTTCATTGAAAGAAGCAGAAAATTTCAACAAAGTTTTAATTTTAAAACATTGAAAATCGAACAAATGCATTATTAACTTCTTTGTTTAAACGTGAAAGAATGCAACATTTTTCAATTTTTTGTTTCTGGAAATCTGCTTCATGTTCAAACATCTTCAATGAACTGCTTAGTTTGAAAAAAAAAAAACCTTAATTTTAATAAATCATGAAAATAAATCTCTTTGATTATTTTCAAAGATCTGGCAGAGCTTTTTATTTTCAAGGGGAACGAATTTATAAAAAATAAATGTTTTAGTTATTTATTTATTGTTATTTTTAATGGTTTTTAGCTTCATAACCATCACTATTTTAACAAAAAAAATAACAATTTATCACAATCTCGTTTCTGAAGCATTTCCCTTTCAACGCTTTATTTTATTTAAAAGATAAACAAAAAGTCTCATAAAAAATTTAAATTATACTTCTTAATCCTTGTCTGAACACTCTTTTAATGCTTAGAATTGCATCTTAATATTTAGATTTTTATATTTTTGAGCTTTTTTTCGCCCCTGTAACCCACAAATTTTGCTGGTTTATTTTTATTGGTATTCCATAAAGTTTATAAAATATATAGTGGCCAAAAGCAAAAAGCAAAAAGCAAAAAGCAAAAAGCAAAAAGCAAAAAGCAAAAAGCAAAAAGCAAAAAGCAAAAAGCAAAAAGCAAAAAGCAAAAAGCAAAAAGCAAAAAGCAAAAAGCAAAAAGCAAAAAGCAAAAAGCAAAAAGCAAAAGCAAAAGCAAAAGCAAAAAGCAAAAGCAAAAGCAAAAAGCAAAGCAAAAAGCAAAAGCAAAAGCAAAAGCAAAAGCAAAAAGCAAAAAGCAAAAGCAAAAGCAAAAGCAAAAGCAAAAAGCAAAAAGCAAAAAGCAAAAAGCAAAAAGCAAAAAGCAAAAAGCAAAAAGCAAAAAGCAAAAAGCAAAAAGCAAAAAGCAAAAAGCAAAAAGCAAAAAGCAAAAAGCAAAAAGCAAACTGACAATGAACAATAATGAATAGTCTACCTGCACAATTGTACACGACAAACAGATTTTTTATATGAAACTAATGAGTTTCGTTCGATTGTATCTCTTAAATACCAACAGTCTGTAAATTATAATCAGCACTACTCGAAGAAAGGTGCATAAATTCCGTCTAAACGGCCACACTGAATTACCCTCGGACACGTCAAAGTTATTATCACAAATCGTGCCGGAGTGAGCAAACAGTTAATCCCATTTCAAACTCCAATAAAACCATTCATAAATAAGATTTATGCTCCATTCGAGAAATTAAACAACCCCGATCGAGCCACGGCACCATCACAAATAAGGGACATCCACGTTTGAGGCCATTTCCTGGCGCACGGTGGCGGCGTCGGCGCCTTGCCGCGTGAAGAAAAACGCAATTCAATTTATCGTTTTTTAGTATCGATAGATTTATAAATTATCTTCTTTATTAACAAGAGTGTGTGTATGCGAGCGAACCAACCCTCAAACGGAGGGGGGCACGTACAGAAGCCGAGGTCCTAAGTGCGAGGTGCGAGATTTGTACGATTTGCAGCTGTAAAGATGGGGGGACCTGTAGGCCTGCGGGGAGAACCCTATTCTGGGTCGCAATTTATAGCTCTGCGTTGCTGGTGCACCAAATGGAGCTGCGTGTGTTGATGCGGACTGTGTCTCGTCAGCATCACTGTTGGGGGTATTGTTGTGTTAACCCTTGATTGCTCTACCTGTCTGTTGTCTGTTGTCTGTTGTCTGTTGTCTGTTGTCTGTTGTCTGTTGTCTGTTGTCTGTTGTCTGTTGTCTGTTGTCTGTTGTCTGTTGTCTGTTGTCTGTTGTCTGTTGTCTGTTGTCTGTTGTCTGTTGTCTGTTGTCTGTTGTCTGTTGTATGTTGTCTGTTGTCTGTTGTCTGTTGTCAGTTGTCTGTTGTCTGCTGTCTCTTGTATGTTGTCTGTTGTCTGCTGTCTCTTATATGTTGTCTGTTGTTTGTTGTCTGTTGTCTCTTGTATGTTGTCTGTTGTCTGTTGTCTGTTGTCTGTTGTATGTTGTTTGTTGTCTGTTGTCTGTTGTTTGTTGTCTGTTGTCTGTTGTCTGTTGTCTGTTGTCAGTTGTCTGTTGTCCGTTGTCCGTTGTCTCTTGTCTGATTTCTGTTGTCTGTTGTCTGTTGTCTGTTGTCTGTTGTCCGTTGTCCGTTGTCTGTTGTCTGTTGTCTCTTGTCTGTTGTCTGTTGTCCGTTGTCCGTTGTCCGTTGTCTCTTGTCTGATTTCTGTTGTCTGTTGTCTGTTGTCTGTTGTCTGTTGTCCGTTGTCCGTTGTCTGTTGTCTGTTGTCTGTTGTCTGTTGTCTGTTGTCTGTTGTCTGTTGTCTGTTGTCTGTTGTCTGTTGTCTGTTGTCTGTTGTCTGTTGTCTGTTGTCTGCTGTCTGTTGTCTGTTGTCTGTTGTCTGTTGTCTGTTGTCTGTTGTCTGTTGTCTGTTGTCTGTTGTCTGTTGTCTGTTGTCTGTTGTCTGTTGTCTGTTGTCTGTTGTCTGTTGTCTGTTGTCTGTTGTCTGTTGTCTGTTGTCTGTTGTCTGTTGTCTGTTGTCGGTTGTCTGTTGTCTGTTGTCTGTTGTCTGTTGTCTGTTGTCTGTTGTCTGTTGTCTGTTGTCTGTTGTCTGTTGTCTGTTGTCTGTTGTCTGTTGTCTGTTGTCTTTTGTCTTTTGTCTGTTGTCTGTTGTCTGTTGTCTGTTGTCTGTTGTCTGTTGTCTGTTGTCTGTTGTCTGTTGTCTGTTGTCTGTTGTCTGTTGTCTGTTGTCTGTTGTCTGTTGTCTGTTGTCTGTTGTCTGTTGTCTGTTGTCTGTTGTCTGTTGTCTGTTGTCTCTTGTCTCTTGTCTGTTGTCGGTTGTCGGTTGTCTGTTGTCTGTTGTCTGTTGTCTGTTGTCTGTTGTCTGTTGTCTGTTGTCTGTTGTCTGTTGTCTGTTGTCTGTTGTTTGTTGTCTGTTGTCTGTTGTCTGTTGTCTGTTGTCTGTTGTCTGTTGTCTGTTGTCTGTTGTCTGTTGTCTGTTGTCTGTTGTCTGTTGTCTGTTGTCTGTTGTCTGTTGTCTGTTGTCTGTTGTCTGTTGTCTGTTGTCTGTTGTCTGTTGTCTGTTGTCTGTTGTCTGTTGTCTGTTGTCTGTTGTCTGTTGTCTGTTGTCTGTTGTCTGTTGTCTGTTGTCTGTTGTCTGTTGTCTGTTGTCTGTTGTCTGTTGTCTCTCTTGTCTCTTTTTTAATTTTTTTCCAACCTTGTCCCTTCAAGGGTTAAAAAACGAAACGAAACTATTGGCACTACGCCCCCCGGGGCATGGCCTTCCTCTAACGTGGGATTTCTGCTCCAGCGCCTCTGACGAGACAGGAGAAACCGGGACCGACGTTTTACTTCACCATCCGATAGAAGCTCAGTGGATAAGGCGGGAATCGAACCCGCGTCTCATAGCATCATCGGGATCGGCAGCCGAAGCCGCTACCCCTGCGCCACGAGACCCACCCTTCAAGGGTTACAACTCCTCATTCCAACGCGCTCGGTAGGCACCTGTGCCTGCAGGACAATTCCTCCACTACTCACGAGTCCCAACCAGGTGTGACCAGTGAGTCGCTGACTGTCGTCTGCGTTGTCGTGTCGAGTTAATTGAAATTAACACCCAAGGTGGCGCGAACCCGACAGATCATCCGCGGCTACAGAGAGTTGTTGGCTCGATGGTGACAGAAATCAAGGCAACGGGAAAAATGGAAGAAGAAATATGTTTGAGAAATGTGGATATTCAACTCCTACGCACAGGCGGAGGTTTAATCCGATTTGCTCTATTAAGTGTTTGGCTTAAGTAAGTGACCTGTCGATAAGATTAACTTTCTAGGCCAAACGTGGATTGTGAAAGCGAGTCTGGAGAATCGTTTGCAAAGAGTTTAGCAAATGAAAGTTGGATAAACAAGACAGTTTAAATAGTTGTACCGTAGGTTCATCATTAGTTGCAGTTTGTTCAGCACTCCAACGAGTTCCAGATCATCACGAAAATACAAAAAAAAACTAACAATGTCCAACCAGTTCGATCGCTCTCCATCATACGGAACGTTATTATTCTTTTGGCTAATCAAGCCCATTATATCATTTTATGTTTGCACAAAACACAGCAAAAGCGAAACGCTTCTTCCCATCCCGCCGTCATCAGCCAGAACATCCAAAGGAAGGGGAAATGGACTGATCCAGTCTGCTCCACTGAATGCAGAGTATTACGCAAAATTGCGGTTCTTATTGCGCAATCGATATCGGGTAACGTTTTACCCCGGTGCGAGTCTGTTCCGCAGAAATTCCTCATTAAAACGAGAAGGTAGCTTTTACATACAATCTTCCTCATTTGGTTTCCTATTTATGCGTACCTGGAATGCGATCTACCCGCTCGTCTAGATCTGCCCGGGCAGCAGCCCCCGTCGTTCTCATTTGTTTACCTCCTGTGCAATTTCTGGGCCGGTGTTGTGGTGCCTTTGGGGCATACATATGAACATAATTCAATAAACTCTTCATTCTTATTATTATTAAAGAGACGAGCGGGGATAGTAGAGAGGCACGGTGGGCTTAAAGTCACTGGGTCTGAAATGTTTGAGTTAAAAAGTCGATGAAATATCCAGTAAATATATTTTTTTTAGATCTGGCAACCCTGTATTTAGTTATGGGTACTTAAACGAAATTGATTAAAGGCTGAAAGTAAAATTTTTCTATAAAAGTAACTTCCGCGATCGCCTGACTTACAATTTTTGTACGTGAGATTCTCGATCAGCTATTTTCTTCTCAACTGGCATCCCTGTCGTCATGTATCGCTACTTAATTTGTATTTGTGATGATAATTTGATGAAAAAAACTTTTGAAGCAAGCTTACTTTACGTCATCAGAATTAGCATTTGACATTATTTGCAACTTTTGAAGCCATTTTAATTTTTTGTAATTTTGGCAACCCTGTCGTAGGATATCGCTTCTGAATTGATTTTTGCTACTGTAAATTTTGATGGAAATATGATCAAAAGCCATTAATTTTAGATCAGTAGACAACATTTTGTCATTTCAGTAATTTTTAGAATATTTTTAATCACATTACCGTTCAACCCCACCCTGCTCGGCGCATCAACCATGGTGGGATGAGCTATCGTTGCATCTCGAGCGGTCAAGCACTGTGCGCAGCTGTCGGTTCTGTTGCGCGATGCCCCCTCTAGGCTGTACCATCTTCCTGCCCGGGACGGAGATGTGAGGTGAGGTTTCGCTTCCCAAAGGAGAAAGACGAGACGAGGCCCCCTAACAACCGTGGCATTCCAGCAGCAGTCCTTTTATAGAGCAGTGCGGGACTAACTAAGCCACCAACTCTCCACAAGAAGATGCTGGCGAGGCGCCGGGATCATCGCAGGTTCTTTAAACTTGCCAATGGTGAGGGGAGTTGGAGGGGGAAAAGGAATTGAGTCGCGATCGAGCCATGGCTTAAAACAACAGTTGGGTGAACTAATTTGTTCCTGGTTCTGTTTTACGCGGTGTTTTCTGTCAAAATATCGGATGACAAGTGGAGACAGCGCGAGCCCTGAAATGTGGTGACTTCTTCGTGACAGGGATATCGTGCCCCTCGTGTACTCCACAAAAGGAAAGTAACTTTTACTAATTATTTGGCTCTGAACTATTTTATTAAATAAATAAATCTTTTGAAATATTGTATTTATCGAAACGTAACTTAAACTAATTTTAAAGATGACAATCCATTTGAATGTTGTTGTTTTCAACAATTTTCCATGAAAACAAACAAAATAATTCGCCTTCAAGATTGATTTGGAAGATCTTTGTTTCAATTGAAGAAATCATTTTTTAACTAATTCGAAACCAATCTATACCTCTGAAATCGATTCCACGTGCTAATCCTACAAACCCAACCAAGTGCAACCACTCCTAAGGTGTCCCCAGGCTTGTTGTAGCAACCACCACCACACGCCGGTCCAGGTCACATCATGATCCTCTTGCGTTCTGGTCAATCCAAGCTGCACGACTTGCGCGTGTCTTCCCGAAGTCATCGCCCAAGCCTTGGCCGGCCAGTCCGGGTGGTGGTGTAACATTGAAACAAATCCAACATGAATTTATTGATTGACTCTCTCTTCCGTTAGCAGATCCGTACGTACCCTCGGGGAATTTGATCTCGTCGATCTACGCGAACACACGGAACTCGTCGTCGCCGTCGTCGCAGTCTAATCTTATCAGCTGCCGTGATCGAATAAATCCGCTGTTTGCTAACAACAAACATGGAACACACACACGCGTGCACGTCATTCTCAACGCTGGCCAGGGGCCAGGTCGAGGCATCTTCTCTAGCCGGGCCCACGTCCGTCGAAGAAGTTCTTCCGAGAAGGAGGGGGCGCTGCTGCCGCGGCCGGATCGAATCTGATTCATGGTGATTTGCTTACCAGAGGAAATGAACATATTACCAGTGATGTTGGAGGAGGAGGGCTGTCGCGGTGGTCAAGAGCTACATTCTGGAGGAAGTAAAAGTAAGTTCTGGGTTCGAGATCTAGAGTTGAGTTCAGTTGGATTGCAATGTAGAATATGGAGAAGGCCATCCTCCTGAAAATTTCATACCGCGGTTCTAGCAACAATGAATTCAAGATGACTACAGGAAGGGATCGTCGGTAAGACACCGAAAACTGTGAAAACTGTTAGATGAGCATCCTCGTGGACACGCCCAGAGGTTCTCAATCTTGGTAGCATGATCTAAGCTAATAACTAAAAACTAAAAACTAAAAACTAAAAACTAAAAACTAAAAACTAAAAACTAAAAACTAAAAACTAAAAACTAAAAACTAAAAACTAAAAACTAAAAACTAAAAACTAAAAACTAAAAACTAAAAACTAAAAACTAAAAACTAAAACTAAAAACTAAAAACTAAAAACTAAAAACTAAAAACTAAAAACTAAAAACTAAAAACTAAAAACTAAAAACTAAAAACTAAAAACTAAAAACTAAAAACTAAAAACTAAAAACTAAAAACTAAAAACTATGTTTAATGTTTAATGTTTAATGTTTAATGTTTAATGTTTAATGTTTAATGTTTAATGTTTAATGTTTAATGTTTAATGTTTAATGTTTAATGTTTAATGTTTAATGTTTAATGTTTAATGTTTAATGTTTAATGTTTAATGTTTAATGTTTAATGTTTAATGTTTAATGTTTAATGTTTAATGTTTAATGTTTAATGTTTAATGTTTAATGTTTATTGTTTAATGTTTAATGTTTAATGTTTAATGTTTAATGTTTAATGTTTAATGTTTAATGTTTAATGTTTAATGTTTAATGTTTAATGTTTAATGTTTAATGTTTAATGTTTAATGTTTAATGTTTAATGTTTAATGTTTAATGTTTAATGTTTAATGTTTAATGTTTAATGTTTAATGTTTAATGTTTAATGTTTAATGTTTAATGTTTAATGTTTAATGTTTAATGTTTAATGTTTAATGTTTAATGTTTAATGTTTAATGTTTAATGTTTAATGTTTAATGTTTAATGTTTAATGTTTAATGTTTAATGTTTAATGTTTAATGTTTAATGTTTAATGTTTAATGTTTAATGTTTAATGTTTAATGTTTAATGTTTAATGTTTAATGTTTAATGTTTAATATTTTTTAAAGAGTTTCTCAAAACAAAACTAGAGAATCACTGCCCTGGCAGCTGCCAGAACGGTGTGTTACGGTTCGAAACATGAAATATTCATATATGTAATAGGCGAGTAAATTTTGTGTTCATGTTTTGTTTATCGTCTAACATACAGTCAAACACTGTGGTGTGTGTTTCAGCGCGCGCGAGATTGGCCCGTTCTTCCCATGGGATGGCCCCAAACGAGGAGCTGTACTACCAGATATCTCGACGAGGAAGCCTGCCTGAACTCTATTGGATTATGGAGTTTTCCCCCAGACATTGGCTGCAGCAAGAAGAGGAAGTCGTTTTTGCTCTGCTAGCCCCGAGGTCCCCGGGCTCGGACCCGCTACTTCAGCGCTGGGAACGACGACTACCGAGAGACCCCTTCAACATCCCATAGATCAAAGTTGGTTGATTTGCAAAACAGAGCATTGCATCACACCACTCCTGACCCATCCCAACATTGTCGAGCGACTTGGGGTCGTTGAACTGGTCTTTTTTTTTCAGGTTCAGTCGTGACTGGTCATTGACTTGGCGATCGATGAAGATCACCGCGAATATCGCGGAAACATGACAAGGACATTCGCGTGAGCACCAGCATGAGTTTGAAAATTACGTAATTAGCCTTGGACAACCTGCGTGGCCCTCGAGAAAGGTTGCGCAATGCGGGTTCGTCGCGTCGTCTGTCATCGGAGCCCCAATTGAAAGTCAATCCGGGTGGACAGCAAAGGGCAGGTCGCTGACAAGGTCCCCACGAGCTTTTGGCGGGTCATTGCTTGAAGGTACCGCTGGAAGGCCCGCATTTGGTGAAGTTCCGATTGGTGCAGTCGATTGGATCTTGAGGGTACAAGTTATTAGGTCTTTTATGGTCGCGTTAATAATTATAATTTTGTTCTACTCTGTACGCAGATTTTCACCAACAAAATTAACCTCCTAAATTTATGACACTCTCTTTCAATTTTAAAGCGCACACTCCGAGGTGCTCTCGAAAGTGCTCTGCTCCTCGCAACCTGGTTGCACACAATAATCACAACAAGTTGATGCGTTTACATTCCCACCAGCACTCTACCCGCCTCTCCATCCCAAAGGTTGCGCCAATGATCAGGTTGCGCCGGGGTGGGACGGCCTCCTGCCTCGATACTTCTTGAATGAAGGATGATTTATCTCGCGCGTTAAACGACGACGATGATGATGATGATTTGCAATCGCTGAGGAGACTGGCGTGCGCCAACTTTTTCTTAATCCAGTCTTGCAAAAAAAAAAGTTAGGGAGACGCTGATGATGACGTGGGGTGATGCGGGACAGGTGATATGATTGGCTTTCTCCTCGTTTTGCGCGGTCTAATAGCAGAACGGGACGTGTTACTAGGTCAACCTGTTGGTTGGTGATTTTGTTCGAGCATATTTGAAGGGGGGCAGCTGATTGCAGGTGGGTTGTAGATTCAAGCGATTGGATGTGAATTGATGTAGTCCTGCGAGAACAAGTTATGTAACGATCATATCAAGAATTTTTCACAGTAAGTCAAATCAAAAAATCAAATTTGCCAAATTCTCCTAAACTTCACATTTGACCATTAATTTCGTAACCAAAACATAAACTTCACAAAATAAACGCCAATCCCTCCCCCCTCCCCTTCAAAGGTAACATCTTTATGATGATCTTATCGGGCTGCACGTTGCCCCCAGCATCAGCTGCATTTCTGTCTCTGCTGCTGCTCAAAACTGTTTCCGCGGTTTTATCTGTGAAACTGTTGCCGGGGATAAGCCGAGATATGATAAGGCCCCGCAGGGCTTGCAGGAGGTCGTTTTTCATAATTGTCTCAACGGTGCGGCGCGATGTGCACCCACGCTGGAAGTTTCGGTTCATCTCCAGGAGGGAAAGCCCTCCTTCACCTTTTGGATAGGGTTACCGGCAATACAGTGAAGCGTTTGATGATTATAAAAAAGGTCGAATAATACTAAGAACTGAAATTTACACGTTTAACTCATATTAAAAAAAAAGTTAGATAAAAATAGACTTGAATACATTACAAAATTAACTATCTAATGAAAGGGTTGTCACATCTTTACTTTTTGAACATCAAAAAAATTAACAATTTCACCGTTCACCGTCATACCGTTACTAGATTGAAACTTGCATTCATTTTTTTGTTGAATCTAATTTATTTCTGAAAAAAATCGCCTTAAACAAGTAAAATTATTATTATAATTATTAATTTTAAATTATCAAGATTCACCCAAAACTTTCTAAACATTTAAATGTTCTTCTTTCTAATAAATTTAAAGATTACAAATTGGTCGAAATTTGGTAGCCGGAGTCCTAAACGAAAAATGACAATAGAAGTGCACGCCAGGGTAACAAAAAGCACTCTAACTAAAATTTCCATTGGCAACTTGTCGCAATTTCAGAATGTGTTGAGTATCTCTGGATTGAAATCAATTTTTGAGGATTTGTGACAGTCAAAAGATTAAAACTTAAAGCGTTCTATACTCAATAATTTTTTTAATTTAATTAAAATATCTCTTATTTGTTTATAAATGAAATAGTCTATTTTATCAAAAAAAGCAATGATTGTTAGGCACTTTACAATTGATTAATCTTAAAAAAAAACTGATTTAACGAAAAACGAAAATATGAAAATTGAAAAAAATTGAAAACATGAAAATTGAAAATATGAAAATTGAACAGATGAAAATTGAAAATATGAAAATTGAAAATATGAAAATTGAAAATATGAAAATTGAAAATATGAAAATTGAAAATATGAAAATTGAAAATATGAAAATTGAAAATATGAAAATTGAAAATATGAAAATTGAAAATATGAAAATTGAAAATATGAAAATTGAAAATATGAAAATTGAAAATATGAAAATTGAAAATATGAAAATTGAAAATATGAAAATTGAAAACAAGAAAATTGAAAATATGAATATTGAAAATATGAAAATTAAAATAATGAAAATTGAAAATATGAAAATTGAAAATATGAAAATTGAAAATATGTTGATTGAAAATATGAAAATTGAGCATACTAAAATTGAAAAAAAGAAAATTAAAAATATGAAAATTGAAAATATAAAAATTGAAAATATGTAAATTGAAAATATGGAAATTGAACATATCAAAATTGAAAAAAGGAAAATTAAAAATATGGAAATTTAAAATATGAAAATATGAAAATTGAAAATATGAAAATTGAAAACATGAAAATTGAAAATATGAAAATTGAAAATATAAAAATTGAAAATCTGAAAATTGAAAATATGAAAATTGAAAATCTGAAAATTGAAAATATGAAAATTGAAAATATGAAAATTGAAAATATGAAAATTGAAAATAAGAAAATTGAAAATATGAAAATTGAAAATATGAAAATTGAAAATATGAATATTGAAAATATGAATATTGAAAATATGAAAATTGAAAATATGAAAATTGAAAATATGAAAATTGAAAATATGAAAATTGAAAATATGAAAATTGAAAATGTGAAAATTGAAAACATGAAAATTGAATATATGAAAATAAAAAATATGGGAATTGAAAATATGAAAATTTAAAATATGAAAATTGAAAATATGAAAATTGAAAATATGAAAATTGAAAATATGAATATTGAAAATATGAATATTGAAAATATGAAAATTGAAAATATGAAAATTGAAAATATGAAAATTGAAAATATGAAAATTGAAAATATGAAAATTGAAAATATGAAAATTGAAAACATGAAAATTGAATATATGAAAATAAAAAATATGGGAATTGAAAATATGAAAATTTAAAATATGAAAATTGAAAATATGAAAATTGAAAATATGAAAATTGAAAATATGAAAATTGAAAATATGAAAATTTCAAATATGAAAATTTGAAATATGAAAAATGAAAATATGAAAAATTAAAATATGAAAAAAGAAAACATGAAAATTGAAAATATGAAAATTGAAAATATGAAAATTGAAAATGTGAAAATTGAAAACATGAAAATTGAATATATGAAAATAAAAAATATGGGAATTGAAAATATGAAAATTTAAAATATGAAAATTGAAAATATGAAAATTGAAAATATGAAAATTGAAAATATGAGAATTTCAAATATGAAAATTTGAAATATGAAAATTGAAAATATGAAAATTGAAATTATGAAAATTGAAAATATGAAAATTGAAAATGTGAAAATTGAAAATGTGAAAATTGAAAACATGAAAATCGAATATATGAAAATAAAAAATATGGGAATTGAAAATATGAAAATTTAAAATATGAAAATTGAAAATATGAAAATTGAAAATATGAAAATTGAAAATATGAAAATTGAAAATATGAAAATTGAAAATATGAAAATTGAAAATATGAAAATTGAAAATATGAAAATTGAAAATATGAAAATTTCAAATATGAAAATTTGAAATATGAAAAATGAAAATATGAAAAATTAAAATATGAAAAAAGAAAACATGAAAATTGAAAATATGAAAATTGAATATATGAAAATAAAAAATATGGAAATTGATAATATGAAAATTGAAAATATGAAAATTGAAAATATGGAAATTGAAAATTTGAAAATTTATAACATGAAAATTGAAAATATAAAAATTAAAAATATGAAAATAGAAAATAAGAAAATATGAAAATTGAAAATATGAAAATTGAAAATATGAAAATTGAAAATATGAAAATTGAAAATATGAAAATTGAAAATATGAAAATTGAAAATATGAAAATTGAAAATATGAAAATTGAAAATATGAAAATTGAAAATATGAAAAATGAAAATATGAAAATTGAAAATATGAAAATTGAAAATATGAAAATTGAAAATATGAAAATTGAAAATATGAAAATTGAAAATATGAAAATTGAAAATATGAAAATTGAAAATATGAAAATTGAAAATATGAAAATTGAAAATATGAAAATTGAAAATATGAAAATTGAAAATATGAAAATTGAAAATATGAAAATTGAAAATATGAAAATTGAAAATATGAAAATTGAAAATATGTAAATTGAAAATATGTAAATTGAAAATATGAAAATTGAAAATATGAAAATTGAAAATATGAAAATTGAAAATATGAAAATTGAAAATATGAAAATTGAAAATATGAAAATTGAAAATATGAAAATTGAAAATATGAAAATTGAAAATATGAAAATTGAAAATATGAAAATTGAAAATATAAAAATTGAAAATATGAAAATTGAAAATATGAAAATTGAAAATATGAAAATTGAAAATATGAAAATTGAAAATATGAAAATTGAAAATATGAAAATTGAAAATATGAAAATTGAAAATATGAGAATTGAAAATATGAAAATTGAAAATATGAAAATTGAAAATATGAAAATTGAAAATATGAAAATTGAAAATATGAAAATTGAAAATATGAAAATTTCAAATATGAAAATTTCAAATATGAAAATTTGAAATATGAAAAATGAAAATATGACAATTGAAAATATGAAAAAATGAAAATTGAAAATATGGAAATTGAAAATATGAAAATTGAAAATATGAAAATTGAAAATATGAAAATTGAAAATATGAAAATTGAAAATATGTAATTGAAAATATGAAAATTGAAAATATGTTGATTGAAAATATGAAAATTGAGCATACTAAAATTGAAAAAAGGAAAATTAATAATATTAAAATTGAAAATATAAAAATTGAAAATATGAAAATTGAAAACATGAAAATTGAACATATCAAAATTGAAAAAAGGAAAATTAAAAAGATGGAAATTTAAAATATGAAAATATGAAAATATGAAAATTGAAAATAAATTGAAAATATTAAAATTGAAAACATGAAAATTGAAAATATTAAAATTGAAAATATAAAATTGAAAATATGAAAATTTAAAATCTGAAAATTGAAAATATGAAAATTGAAAATATGAAAATTGAATATATGAAAATTGAAAATAAGAAAATTGAAAATATGAAAATATGAAAATTGAAAATATGAAAATTGAAAATATTAAAATTGAAAATATGAAAATTGAAAATATGAAAATTATAAAAATATGAAAATTATAAAAATATGAAAAATAAAAATATGAAAATTGAAAATATGAAAATTGAAAATATGAAAATTGAAAATATGAAAATTGAAAATATGAAAATATGAAAATTGAATATATGAAAATTGAAAATTGAAAATTGAAAATTGAAAATTGAAAATTGAAAATATGAAAATTGAAAATATGAAAATTAAAAATATTAAAATTGAAAAAATTAAAATTGAAAATATGAAAATTGAAAATATGAAAATTGAAAATATGAAAATTGAAAATATGAAAATTGAAAATATGAAAATTGAAAATATGAAAATTGAAAATATGAAAATATGAAAATTGAAAATATGAAAATTGAAAATATGAAAATTGAAAATATGAAAATTGAAAATATGAAAATTGAAAATATGAAAATTGAAAATATGAAAATTGAAAATATGAAAATTGAAAATATGAAAATATGAAAATTGAAAATATGAAAATTGAAAATATGAAAATTGAAAATATGAAAATTGAAAATATGAAAATTGAAAATATGAAAATTGAAAATATTAAAATTGAAAATATGAAAATTGAAAATATGAAAATTGAAAATATGAAAATTGAAAATATGAAAATTGAAAATATGAAAATTGAAAATATGAAAATATGAAAATTGAAAATATGAAAATTGAAAATTGAAAATTGAAAATTGAAAATTGAAAATTGAAAATTGAAAATTGAAAATTGAAAATTGAAAATTGAAAATATGAAAATTGAAAATATGAAAATTGAAAATATTAAAATTGAAAAAATTAAAATTGAAAATATGAAAATTGAAAATATGAAAATTGAAAATATGAAAATTGAAAATATGAAAATTGAAAATATGAAAATTGAAAATATGAAAATTGAAAATATGAAAATTGAAAATATGAAAATTGAAAATATGAAAATTGAAAATATGAAAATAGAGAATATGAAAATATGAAAATTGAAAATATGAAAATTGAAAATATGAAAATTGAAAATATGAAAATTGAAAATATGAAAATTGAAAATATGAAAATTGAAAATATGAAAATTGAAAATATGAAAATTGAAAATATGAAAATTGAAAATATGAAAATTGAAAATATGAAAATTGAAAATATGAAAATTGAAAATATGAAAATTGAAAATATGAAAATTGAAAATATGAAAATTGAAAATATGAAAATTGAAAATATGAAAATTGAAAATATGA
This sequence comes from Culex quinquefasciatus, assembly GCF_015732765.1. NCBI lineage: Eukaryota > Metazoa > Arthropoda > Insecta > Diptera > Culicidae > Culex > Culex quinquefasciatus. Next base: position 7,591,129 of record NC_051861.1, read on the forward strand.
AAATTGAAAATATGAAAATTGAAAATATGAAAATTGAAAATATGAAAATTGAAAATATGAAAATTGAAAATATGAAAATTGAAAATATGAAAATTGAAAATATGAAAATTGAAAATATGAAAATTGAAAATATGAAAATTGAAAATATGAAAATTGAAAATATGAAAATTGAAAATATGAAAATTGAAAATATGAAAATATGAAAATTGAAAATATGAAAATTGAAAATTGAAAATTGAAAATTGAAAATATGAAAATTATAAAAATATGAAAATTATAAAAATATGAAAATTGAAAATATGAAAATTGAAAATATGAAAATTGAAAATATGAAAATTGAAAATATGAAAATTGAAAATATGAAAATTGAAAATATGAAAATTGAAAATATGAAAATTGAAAATATGAAAATTGAAAATATGAAAATTGAAAATATGAAAATATGAAAATTGAAAATATGAAAATTGAAAATATGAAAATTGAAAATATGAAAATTGAAAATATGAAAATTGAAAATATGAAAATTGAAAATATGAAAATTGAAAATATGAAAATTGAAAATATGAAAATTGAAAATATGAAAATTGAAAATATGAAAATTGAAAATATGAAAATTGAAAATATGAAAATTGAAAATATGAAAATTGAAAATATGAAAATTGAAAATATGAAAATTGAAAATATGAAAATTGAAAATATGAAAATTGAAAATATGAAAATTGAAAATATGAAAATTGAAAATATGAAAATTGAAAATATGAAAATTGAAAATATGAAAATTGAAAATATGAAAATTGAAAATATGAAAATTGAAAATATGAAAATTGAAAATATGAAAATTGAAAATATGAAAATTGAAAATATGAAAATTGAAAATATGAAAATTGAAAATATGAAAATTGAAAATATGAAAATTGAAAATATGAAAATTGAAAATATGAAAATTGAAAATATGAAAATTGAAAATATGAAAATTGAAAATATGAAAATTGAAAATATGAAAATTGAAAATATGAAAATTGAAAATTGAAAATTGAAAATTGAAAATTGAAAATTGAAAATATGAAAATTGAAAATATGAAAATTGAAAATATTAAAATTGAAAAATTAAAATTGAAAATATGAAAATTGAAAATATGAAAATTGAAAATATGAAAATTGAAAATATGAAAATTGAAAAAGAAAATTGAAAATATGAAAATTGAAAATATGAAAATTGAAAATATGAAAATATGAAAATTGAAAATATGAAAATTGAAAATATGAAAATTGAAAATATGAAAATTGAAAATATGAAAATTGAAAATATGAAAATTGAAAATATGAAAATTGAAAATATGAAAATTGAAAATATGAAAATTGAAAATATGAAAATTGAAAATATGAAAATTGAAAATATGAAAATTGAAAATATGAAAATTGAAAATATGAAAATTGAAAATATGAAAATTGAAAATATGAAAATTGAAAATATGAAAATTGAAAATATGAAAATTGAAAATATGAAAATAGAAAATATGAAAATTGATAATATGAAAATATGAAAATTGAAATATGAAAATTGAAAATTGAAAATTTTAAATTGAAAATTGAAAATTGAAAATTGAAAATTGAAAATAAGAAAATTGAAAATATGATAATTGAAAATATGAAAATTGAAAATATGAAAATTGAAAATATGAAAATTGAAAATATGAAAATTGAAAATATGAAAATTGAAAATATGAAAATTGAAAATATGAAAATTGAAAATATGAAAATTGAAAATATGAAAATTGAAAATATGAAAATTGAAAATATGAAAATTGAAAATATGAAAATTGAAAATATGAAAATTGAAAATATAAAAATTGAAAATATGAAAATTGAAAATATGAAAATTGAAAATATGAAAATTGAAAATATGAAAATTGAAAATATGAAAATTGAAAATATGAAAATTGAAAATATGAAAATTGAAAATATGAAAATTGAAAATATGAAAATTGAAAATATGAAAATTGAAAATATGAAAATTGAAAATATGAAAATTGAAAATATGAAAATTGAAAATATGAAAATTGAAAATGTGAAAATTGAAAATAAGAAAATTGAAAATATGAAAATTGAAAATATGAAAATTGAAAAATGAAAATTGAAAATATGAAAATTGAAAATATGAAAATTGAAAATATGAAAATTGAAAATATGAAAATATGAAAATTGAAAATATGAAAATTGAAAATATGAAAATTGAAAATATGAAAATTGAAAATATGAAAATTGAAAATATGAAAATTGAAAATATGAAAATTGAAAATATGAAAATTGAAAATATGAAAATTGAAAATATGAAAATTGAAAATATGAAAATTGAAAATATGAAAATTGAAAATATGAAAATTGAAAATATGAAAATTGAAAATATGAAAATTGAAAATATGAAAATTGAAAATATGAAAATTGAAAATATGAAAATTGAAAATATCAAAATTGAAAATATGAAAATTGAAAATATCAAAATTGAAAATATGAAAATTGAAAATTGAAAATTGAAAATATGAAAATTGAAAATTGAAAATATGAAAATATGAAAATTGAAAATATGAAAATTGAAAATATGAAAATTGAAAATATGAAAATTGAAAATTGAAAATTGAAAATATGAAAATATGAAAATTGAAAATATGAAAATTGAAAATATGAAAATTGAAAATATGAAAATTGAAAATATGAAAATTGAAAATATGAAAATTGAAAAATGAAAATTGAAAATATGAAAATTGAAAATATGAAAATTGAAAATATGAAAATTGAAAATATGAAAATATGAAAATTGAAAATATGAAAATTGAAAATATGAAAATTGAAAATATGAAAATTGAAAATATGAAAATTGAAAATATGAAAATTGAAAATATGAAAATTGAAAATATGAAAATTGAAAATATGAAAATTGAAAATATGAAAATTGAAAATATGAAAATTGAAAATATGAAAATTGAAAATATGAAAATTGAAAATATGAAAATTGAAAATATGAAAATTGAAAATATGAAAATTGAAAATATGAAAATTGAAAATATGAAAATTGAAAATATGAAAATTGAAAATATGAAAATTGAAAATATCAAAATTGAAAATATGAAAATTGAAAATATCAAAATTGAAAATATGAAAATTGAAAATTGAAAATTGAAAATATGAAAATATGAAAATTGAAAATATGAAAATTGAAAATATGAAAATTGAAAATATGAAAATTGAAAATATGAAAATTGAAAATATGAAAATTGAAAATATCAAAATTGAAAATATGAAAATTGAAAATATCAAAATTGAAAATATGAAAATTGAAAATTGAAAATTGAAAATATGAAAATATGAAAATTGAAAATATGAAAATTGAAAATATGAAAATTGAAAATATGAAAATTGAAAATATGAAAATTGAAAATATGAAAATTGAAAATATGAAAATTGAAAATATGAAAATTGAAAATATGAAAATTGAAAATATGAAAATTGAAAATATGAAAATTGAAAATATGAAAATTGAAAATATGAAAATATGAAAATTGAAAATATGAAAATTGAAAATATGAAAATTGAAAATATGAAAATTGAAAATATGAAAATTGAAAATATGAAAATTGAAAATATGAAAATTGAAAATATGAAAATTGAAAATATGAAAATTGAAAATATGAAAATTGAAAATATGAAAATTGAAAATATGAAAATTGAAAATATGAAAATTGAAAATATGAAAATTGAAAATATGAAAATTGAAAATATGAAAATTGAAAATATGAAAATTGAAAATATGAAAATTGAAAATATGAAAATTGAAAATATGAAAATTGAAAATATGAAAATTGAAAATATGAAAATTGAAAATATGAAAATTGAAAATATGAAAATTGAAAATATGAAAATTGAAAATATGAAAATTGAAAATATGAAAATTGAAAATATGAAAATTGAAAATATGAAAATTGAAAATATGAAAATTGAAAATATGAAAATTGAAAATATGAAAATTGAAAATATGAAAATTGAAAATATGAAAATTGAAAATATGAAAATTGAAAATATGAAAATTGAAAATATGAAAATTGAAAATATGAAAATTGAAAATTGAAAATTGAAAATTGAAAATTGAAAATTGAAAATATGAAAATTGAAAATATGAAAATTGAAAATATTAAAATTGAAAAAATTAAAATTGAAAATATGAAAATTGAAAATATGAAAATTGAAAATATGAAAATTGAAAATATGAAAATTGAAAAAAAGAAAATTGAAAATATGAAAATTGAAAATATGAAAATTGAAAATATGAAAATATGAAAATTGAAAATATGAAAATTGAAAATATGAAAATTGAAAATATGAAAATTGAAAATATGAAAATTGAAAATATGAAAATTGAAAATATGAAAATTGAAAATATGAAAATTGAAAATATGAAAATTGAAAATATCAAAATTGAAAATATGAAAATTGAAAATATGAAAATTGAAAATATGAAAATTGAAAATATGAAAATTGAAAATATGAAAATTGAAAATATGAAAATTGAAAATATGAAAATTGAAAATATGAAAATTGAAAATATGAAAATAGAAAATATGAAAATTGATAATATGAAAATATGAAAATTGAAATATGAAAATTGAAAATTGAAAATTTTAAATTGAAAATTGAAAATTGAAAATTGAAAATTGAAAATAAGAAAATTGAAAATATGATAATTGAAAATATGAAAATTGAAAATATGAAAATTGAAAATATGAAAATTGAAAATATGAAAATTGAAAATATGAAAATTGAAAATATGAAAATTGAAAATATGAAAATTGAAAATATGAAAATTGAAAATATGAAAATTGAAAATATGAAAATTGAAAATATGAAAATTGAAAATATGAAAATTGAAAATATGAAAATTGAAAATATGAAAATTGAAAATATGAAAATTGAAAATATGAAAATTGAAAATATGAAAATTGAAAATATGAAAATTGAAAATATGAAAATTGAAAATATGAAAATTGAAAATATGAAAATTGAAAATATGAAAATTGAAAATATGAAAATTGAAAATATGAAAATTGAAAATATGAAAATTGAAAATATGAAAATTGAAAATGTGAAAATTGAAAATAAGAAAATTGAAAATATGAAAATTGAAAATATGAAAATTGAAAAAATGAAAATTGAAAATATGAAAATTGAAAATATGAAAATTGAAAATATGAAAATTGAAAATATGAAAATATGAAAATTGAAAATATGAAAATTGAAAATATGAAAATTGAAAATATGAAAATTGAAAATATGAAAATTGAAAATATGAAAATTGAAAATATGAAAATTGAAAATATGAAAATTGAAAATATGAAAATTGAAAATATGAAAATTGAAAATATGAAAATTGAAAATATGAAAATTGAAAATATGAAAATTGAAAATATGAAAATTGAAAATATGAAAATTGAAAATATGAAAATATGAAAATTGAAAATATGAAAATTGAAAATATGAAAATTGAAAATATGAAAATTGAAAATATGAAAATTGAAAATATGAAAATTGAAAATATGAAAATTGAAAATATGAAAATTGAAAATATGAAAATTGAAAATATCAAAATTGAAAATATGAAAATTGAAAATATCAAAATTGAAAATATGAAAATTGAAAATTGAAAATTGAAAATATGAAAATATGAAAATTGAAAATATGAAAATTGAAAATATGAAAATTGAAAATATGAAAATTGAAAATATGAAAATTGAAAATATGAAAATTGAAAATATGAAAATTGAAAATATGAAAATTGAAAATATGAAAATTGAAAATATGAAAATTGAAAATATGAAAATTGAAAATATGAAAATTGAAAATATGAAAATTGAAAATATGAAAATTGAAAATATGAAAATTGAAAATATGAAAATTGAAAATATGAAAATTGAAAATATGAAAATTGAAAATATGAAAATTGAAAATATGAAAATTGAAAATATGAAAATTGAAAATGTGAAAATTGAAAATAAGAAAATTGAAAATATGAAAATTGAAAATATGAAAATTGAAAAATGAAAATTGAAAATATGAAAATTGAAAATATGAAAATTGAAAATATGAAAATTGAAAATATGAAAATATGAAAATTGAAAATATGAAAATTGAAAATATGAAAATTGAAAATATGAAAATTGAAAATATGAAAATTGAAAATATGAAAATTGAAAATATGAAAATTGAAAATATGAAAATTGAAAATATGAAAATTGAAAATATGAAAATTGAAAATATGAAAATTGAAAATATGAAAATTGAAAATATGAAAATTGAAAATATGAAAATTGAAAATATGAAAATTGAAAATATGAAAATTGAAAATATGAAAATTGAAAATATGAAAATTGAAAATATGAAAATTGAAAATATCAAAATTGAAAATATGAAAATTGAAAATATCAAAATTGAAAATATGAAAATTGAAAATTGAAAATTGAAAATATGAAAATATGAAAATTGAAAATATGAAAATTGAAAATATGAAAATTGAAAATATGAAAATTGAAAATAAGAAAATTGAAAATATGAAAATTGAAAATATGAAAATTGAAAAAATGAAAATTGAAAATATGAAAATTGAAAATATGAAAATTGAAAATATGAAAATTGAAAATATGAAAATATGAAAATTGAAAATATGAAAATTGAAAATATGAAAATTGAAAATATGAAAATTGAAAATATGAAAATTGAAAATATGAAAATTGAAAATATGAAAATTGAAAATATGAAAATTGAAAATATGAAAATTGAAAATATGAAAATTGAAAATATGAAAATTGAAAATATGAAAATTGAAAATATGAAAATTGAAAATATGAAAATTGAAAATATGAAAATTGAAAATATGAAAATTGAAAATATGAAAATTGAAAATATGAAAATTGAAAATATGAAAATTGAAAATATGAAAATTGAAAATATGAAAATTGAAAATATGAAAATTGAAAATATGAAAATTGAAAATATGAAAATTGAAAATATGAAAATTGAAAATATGAAAATTGAAAAATGAAAATTGAAAATATGAAAATTGAAAATATGAAAATTGAAAATATGAAAATTGAAAATATGAAAATATGAAAATTGAAAATATGAAAATTGAAAATATGAAAATTGAAAATATGAAAATTGAAAATATGAAAATTGAAAATATGAAAATTGAAAATATGAAAATTGAAAATATGAAAATTGAAAATATGAAAATTGAAAATATGAAAATTGAAAATATGAAAATTGAAAATATGAAAATTGAAAATATGAAAATTGAAAATATGAAAATTGAAAATATGAAAATTGAAAATATGAAAATTGAAAATATGAAAATTGAAAATATGAAAATTGAAAATATGAAAATTGAAAATATGAAAATTGAAAATATGAAAATTGAAAATATGAAAATTGAAAATATGAAAATTGAAAATATGAAAATTGAAAATATGAAAATTGAAAATATGAAAATTGAAAAAATGAAAATTGAAAATATGAAAATTGAAAATATGAAAATTGAAAATATGAAAATTGAAAATATGAAAATATGAAAATTGAAAATATGAAAATTGAAAATATGAAAATTGAAAATATGAAAATTGAAAATATGAAAATTGAAAATATGAAAATTGAAAATATGAAAATTGAAAATATGAAAATTGAAAATATGAAAATTGAAAATATGAAAATTGAAAATATGAAAATTGAATATATGAAAATTGAAAATATGAAAATATGAAAATTGAAATTATGAAAATATGAAAATATGAAAACATGAAAATATGAAAATTTAAAATATGAAAATTAAACGGTCCCTTACAATTTTATCTAAATCTAGTTCTGTATTGTATTTTTAAATTTGAAATGCTTTCATATTATATCCCAACAATTCCTTCTGGCAACCCCTCGAAACTGCCCCAACGCTGCAGCACAATCCCCGTCAGCTCTCCGATCAAGATATATTTGTGATAATTTTTATCTCCCCAGCCCTATCGGAATAAAGAGGTAAAGATCGTGGTGTCTCTGTCTCTGTGGCGGGGTCGCCGATTCGGTTCGGCTTTGGGCTGCGCTTCCGCCGTCAGGGTGCGATTATTCTTATTCGATTCAAATTTTCTTTCTTTTATTAAATTTATTTATAATCAAATGCAAAATCGTGTACCATCAATATTGGGCATGAATTATTTATATGTGAACTCGAGCTCTCTCTCTCTCTCGCTCCGGTGTGGCAAAGTTTGGCTAGGAGATTTTCATCTACCGGGCGAAGATTTTCCCCCGTTTTAGGAGACGGTAAAAGGGGCCGGAATTCGTGGCTCGGTGATTAATAGGTCAGCGCGAAAAAAAAGGGGGGGGGGGGGGGGAATTCCGATCGATGCCCCAGGCAATGATTTCTCATTGGAATGCTACAATGTAAATTTTATGGAGTTGTTTGTTACTTTTATGACTCTATTAAAACACTGAAGGGGAAACGCTTCAGACAGAAATTTGATCGGATGAATTGAAGAATTAAAGAACATCTCAGATCATATAAAAATAATTGAAATATTAAACCTTGAATTTGATTTTTTTTTGTTCAAATATTTGATGGATGTCAAACAGCAACAGCTCAGACTTGGTCAGAGCGGGGTTGGACCGCTTTTCAACGGATCGTCAAGGGACGGACTGATGGACGAGGATTGTTAGTGTGAGCAATTATTTTTAATGATTCTCGTGCGAAATTCCTGTCGCGTCCTGCCATGTTTGGCCATCACCAAAGTCGTGGTGCAAAGTGCACCAATCACCAGCAGAGCTCGGGCTCGGTTTGTTGGTCGTGATGTCCCGATTTGAAGGGCTCTTGTCGGGGGAAAACAAACCTCACCAGGGGGAGATGCACTAAACGCTAGCCGCCACCATGGTCAATCACTTTTCAATCAAAAAATTTCCCCTGTCAATTGTGGAATGTTTCAGTGTGTTTTAACCCTTCCCTGGGATGAATTAATCCAGACTTTATAAAAACAAGTTCTTTCTAAGATTAGCTTTTTTTTAAAAATTAAATCAATTTAAAACAATTTATTATTTATTTTTTTCGCTACAAAAACCACCCAAATCGTGATGCTGCGTATCGCTTTCCATTTTGCACTTCAAGCTTAATTATATCGTAAATCATAACAACAAAAAAAAAGACCCGAAGAAAGCACCCTTTCATCGCGATAGTGTCATTGGACCCCAGCATTCCAGAAATCATCCCGGGCAAAAATACACCTGGTGCTGCGTTAATTGCTTTCATTTTCCATCGTGTTTTTCGTACCGTGAACCGCGAACAAGCTCGGATGTCTTTTTTTTTGACGAGTGAAGAACTTCAACCCCCCTCTCCATCAACGGCTGGCAGTCAGATCACTTTCATATGCACTTACAATTAATGTCATTTTCAGCATGAGAAAGGAGCTGGGTTCTTGCTCTTTTTGAAGTCCCGGGTTCAATTAGCGTTGTGTGAAGCGTTGCGCGTCTCAGCTGATAAGTACAGTCAAGGTGAACACAGTTGAAAACATATAGCTTCTTCTTGCAAAAATTTGAATCAATAAAAAATAAATAAAACAAACCATTAAGTTTAATTGTATAATCAATCGATGACTTTCTTTTGAATTTGTGTTTATTAGCTGTTTTTAATATAGAAAATTGGATCTTTTACATGGACTATCATTTGTTCACGAAATATTTTGAGTACTACAGGTTTTACAGTCGCAGTATTTTATATAAAATTTACATTGCATGTTTGTAAAATTTTCTATTGCTACTATATTTCTCTCTTTAATTATTTTCAATTGAATGTATTTTTTATCAATTTTCATTGATTTAATTGAATTTTTCTTTCTAATCAAATAAAATCTATTTCAATCTAATCTGACCTAATCAAATAAAATCTAAGCTAATCTAATCTAATCTAATCTAATCTAATCTAATCTAATCTAATCTTATCTAATCTAATCTAATCTAATCTAATCTAATCTAATCTAATCTAATCTAATCTAATCTAATCTAATCCAATCTAATCTAATCTAATCTAATCTAATCCAATCTAATCTAATCTAATCTAATCTAATCTAATCTAATCTAATCTAATCTAATATAATCTAATCTAATTTAATCTAATTGAATTTAATTCAATCTAATCTAATCTAATCTAATTTAATCTCATCTAATCTAATCTAATCTAATCTAATCTAATCTAATCTAATCTAATCTAATCTAATCTAATCTAATATAATCTAATCTAATCTAATCTAATCTAATCTAATCTAATCTAATCTAATCTAATCTAATCTAATCTAATCTAATCTAATCTAATCTAATCTAATCTAATCTAATCTAATCTAATCTAATCTAATCTAATCTAATCTAATCTAATCTAATCTAATCTAATCTAATCTAATCTAATCTAATCTAATCTAATCTAATCTAATCTAATCTAATCTAATCTAATCTAATCTAATCTAATCAAATCAAATCAAATCAAATCTAATCAAATCTAATCTAATCTAATCTAATCTAATCTAATCTAATCTAATCTAATCTAATCTAATCTAATCTAATCTAATCTAATCTAATCTAATCTAATCTAATCTAATCTAATCTAATCTAATCTAATCTAATCTAATCTAATCTAATCTAATCTAATCTAATCTAATCTAATCTAATCTAATCTAATCTAATCTAATCTAATCTAATCTAATCTAATCTAATCTAATCTAATCTAATCTAATCTAATCTAATCTAATCTAATCTAATCTAATCTAATCTAATCTAATCTAATCTAATCTAATCTAATCTAATCTAATCTAATCTAATCTAATCTAATCTAATCTAATCTAATCTAATCTAATCTAATCTAATCTAATCTAATCTAATCTAATCTAATCTAATCTAATCTAATCTAATCTAATCTAATCTAATCTAATCTAATCTAATCTAATCTAATCTAATCTAATCTAATCTAATCTAATCTAATCTAATCTTATAAAAATAATTATTTTATTACAAAAATTCTGAGAACGAATCACATTACACTGAAACTACAGGGAAGGAAGGATGCGTAGACATACCGTACCAAACGCTCCAATTCTTAATTAGAATATCGCAGCAACTAAGGTTCGTATCATGAAAGTTCAAAAAAGCAAAATATAGAGAATTTTCTCAGCTTTTCAAAAATATTTTTTCAGATGTGGACAAATATGGGCATCAATTAAAAAAAAAATTGAATAACTGCGACTATTTTCAAAAAAGTTACCTAAAAATGGTTATAACTTGAAAACGGTGCACTTTATGAAAATTGTACTTTTTGATTGCAAATTTGATTTAACATTGAAAAATGCAGCTAAAACAATTATTTTTTTTTGTAATCTGTATTGATTCAAAATTTTATAACTCGGTCAAAGAGTTTTTGCACATTCTGGAAATTTCTGAAAAGTTGGCAATTGATGTCACATAAGGCCGTTGCAAATATTTTTCAAAGTTTATGTTGCCCCCCTTCAAAATTGGTTTGAAAAATCAGGGGGCAAAAAAAATATTTTTTCTAAAAACTTCAAAATTTCCATGACAATAGAAGTCTAATCAACTGAAAATAATCTAGAATGCATTGATAATCATATTTAGCATGTTTGGGCTTGTTTGAAAATGTTTTGATTTTTTATGAAATATCAACAGCACCGCAAAAATTTTATTTTTCGAAAAAAATAAAATTTTCGTCAATACTTTGATATTTTGGAAATTTTTGATGGCATAACGACTGGACAGGTGAAACCATGGCTCGTAATTTAAATTTTCATACTTTTTAATTTTTGTTGCCCCACCCCCACCCCTCCTGACCTTGGTCAGAGTCGAGGGACATTAACTTCAAACAATATTTGCAACGGCCTAAAACATATCGCATAATGGAAAAAATGCGTAATTTTTTTGCTAATCATTCATTTTTATTCAATGTAGTCGCCAAAGATACCAAACCGATAAAAAAATCCTTAAGGTGAAGCCGTTGATCATTTTCGAAGAAAATTGATCATCACTATAAAATATTCTGTACTAAATTCAATTTAACTAATTTCGCCACCAAAATGAATCAGCATGTGCCGGTTGTTGCCTGCTTGAAGCCACTGAAAGAATTTTTGATCTAAATCAAATGTGCTTCAAAATTTGTATCATTTTGTGGCACAGTCATTGACGTCCTAGTTAGCAATCATTGATTAATGACGATTTCCATAACTTTACAAGGAATGGGATAATCGTTACCAAAAGGAATCAGCATGTGTAGGGCACTATTCTAAACAACTTGTTGAAGAAATTTTGTCAAAATATTGAAAGCGACGCAAAATTTATATCTTTGAACGAAAAATCATGACAATGATGGAAGTCTTCACGTTAAAAAGAGACAATGTTTTGAATTTTCATATGTTATTTTTGTATGGACAGCTGCCAAATTTGTTTCGAAAATTATATGGACTAATGATGCAAAATGGCTTCCATGGGTATATTAAAGGCACCAAAAAAGTTTCAGCCGGATTAAAAAGACACAAAAATTAAAATCAAAGAAAAAATACCTATTTCGTATAGATTTGCTCATTTGTTTTAAAGCAATGATTTTTTTCATTTTTTCGCTTTGATTCTCTCAAAAAGTATTGCTTATTTTGACATATTTATTAAATGTTTTTATTCTTCATTTAAATTGATTATTTTAAATGATTTTTTGCAATTCCGTCGTGAAACTATTTACTTTTCCTGTCATTCTTGAACGACGAAATAGCCTACTTTTCTGTACCAAAAATAACAGAATCGAATAGCAACACTTTTCAAAATAAATGCTGAAAAGTTCTACTTTTCAGCACTCAAATGGGTGCTGAATAGTTGAACTTTTCAGCACTTGTTTTGAAAAGTAACACTTTTCAACATTTTTTTTGATTTAAACGATTTATTGACAAAATGCATGAAAATTTGACACAAAATTTCACTCAGTGTGTGTTTTTTGGAATTGCAAAAAATGTTGTATGGAACTCGTTGCAAAACTTGATTTTTGTACGACTCGTGCTGAAAAAATCCTCTTTTTGCAACTTGTTGCATAAACTACTATTAAGGTACTTAATTTTTTATAACCTGGTACTACCTTTTTCACAGTGCAATCTAGTTTGCTTATCCCACCATGAATTTATTGTTGTTTATCTTCTCGCCCTCGTTTTTTATCCCGTGATGAACACCAAAGATTCTCTGCTTCAGCTTGGCAGAGGCGGGAACTCCCTTCTCTTCCCTTTTCATACATTTTTTAGCTTTTTTTGTTTTATTTTTTCGTTGCAGCAAACAAATCTCGGTTTCCACCCGCCCGGCTCCTCTTCCCTCTGCCATGCCATCATCACCCGTGAGTGGTCTCTTAATTAGGCTCCATTACAAATCCCATTCTCTCCTCCCATTCATTGCTGAGGTACAACACAAAAACTTTGCTATGCATTTTTTGCTCCGGTTTACTCTGCAAGTGCGCGCCGTTCTGGGTCCAACGGCGTTGCGCAATGTGGATCATAGGCCCTTTTCGAAATGGAAATTGCTCTCAATGCAAATTTTCTCACTACACAAGTGGATGACTGCGGAGAGTGTGTGTTGGTTTGCGTGCTGGGAATTTTTACTTGTTTGTAATAAAGATGGATTTATTGCAGAGTAAATTAGTATCATGCTAGAGAAAGAGAAAACACAGACTTTTTAAATTGAAAATTAACTTAAAAATAAATTTAAGAATGTGTTGAATGTAAAAAAGCGAGAAAATTAAATTTTACATCAAATCTGTGTGAATTTTCCCTCCCCCCGAGTCCACCCAGAATTGCACTAAATCGAGATTTCCTGACGCTGACAGCGAGAACAACACCAACAACTAGCAGATCAGATGCAACCCAAGGGTGCACGACTTTTCCGGAGCGACGAGATATTCTACCTCGAACAACCTTTATTTTGACGAGCACTTCTTGCCGAGTGTGTTGGCTCAGCTTGACTGTTGATGAATCGCGCGCACTTTGCCTGTTGACTTGAAGTGCAAATTAAACAACAGTTAATGGCTTTTCTCCACGACTTCAGCGGGGAGCATCAGAAGAAATGGGGGGGGGGGAGCAGGTCGGCTCAAATTCCTGGAATTTGTTCTGCATACTGATTGCGACAGGTGTTTTATAGGTAAGGGGAGGGGGAAAAAAGAGTCAGAGATTGCACTTTGGCTCACGACTTGAATTTGCTTTCTGCGGCTAGGGCGAAAAGGGGGTTGGTGGTGTTGTGTTGTTGTTTGTCAGAGTTGATGGTAATAATGTGAGAATCTGGGCACCATTTGCCAGGTCGTATAGATTTGCATTCGCGATGAGCATGGAATTACGAGATGGAAACTGGAGTATTAGTACCTTTGTTTTTTTTTGTTTTCAAGAATGAAGTTCATAATTTTGTTTTTTGTACACCTTCTAAAAACGTTTTCAACGGAATCTTCAGCAAGTATGGTTTTACAAAAGGTTTTGCAAAAAAAATATCTCTTATAAAATATTGTTCTAATCTTTAACTTTCCAAGAAAAAAAGACAACTCTATTGCCAAAACGAATGTCAAATTGGTTCCAAAAACTAGAGCAATTCGTCTGAACTCCAGTAGCAACAAATTAACCTAAAAATCCTGATTCAGTACACGGTCCATAAAAATTACTATGTTATTTTTTCGGGGTAATTTTTTAGCACTAAATCAGCCCCTTTCCATCAACTGCCGAGAGCAACAGGCGTCATCATTTCTTCAGTAGCCGGCCAAATTATTTCGTCTACGCCGATAAATAATCTTTATTAGGTTGAGCCCTTGTACGCCCCGAAAAAGTAGGAATCCCGTTATGTGCCGCAAAGAGCGATCATTTTGGAAAAACAACAAGCCCTGAAATACGAGCGTTCGCCCTCCCCCCCGTTTCCAAAACGCAACGTCTTTGGCACCCGCAAATCAGATCTTTTGGCCGTCCCAAAATACATAGAAAAAAGAACTCATAACGAGGCTTATTTATTTTTTCTGGTCATTATATCTGACCACTGCTGGTCCAACCCGGCCAGCGAATGCCACTTGGTTGGTGTTAATGAGCTATGACCGAAACGGACGACGACGACGACGAGGGGCCACATTTGAACTTCATGCTTCAACACTTTTTCCTTCCTGCGGCGGAGTTCTTCTCGCGTACTGATTAGACAAGAACAATACTCTATTAATTGTGAGTTAACACGTTTTTCATTTCGAGTCACAGCAAAGACTCGGTCCGACTGGCAGTGGACATAAACAGACCGCTGAAGTTGGGTGTATCAACAGGGAAGATCCGTTCTGTGGAAATGAAACAGAGGCGTAGGGATTGAATTGGAGTTATTATTTTCATTTGTTAATAATTCATCTCCAAAACCAAGTTTAAATTTTTTAAGCATTTTAAAAAAATCAAAGAATTTGAATTTATTTAAGAATTTGAAGAATTTTAAGAATTTGAAGAATTTGAAGAATTTGAAGAATTTGAAGAATTTGAAGAATTTGAAGAATTTGAAGAATTTTAAGAATTTTAAGAATTTTAAGAATTTTAAGAATTTTAAGAATTTTAAGAATTTTAAGAATTTTAAGAATTTTAAGAATTTTAAGAATTTTAAGAATTTTAAGAATTTTAAGAATTATAAGAATTTTAAGAATTTTAAGAATTTTAAGAATTTTAAGAATTTTAAGAATTTTAAGAATTTTAAGAATTTTAAGAATTTTAAGAATTTTAAGAATTTTAAGAATTTTAAGAATTTTAAGAATTTTAAGAATTTTAAGAATTTTAAGAATTTTAAGAATTTTAAGAATTTTAAGAATTTTAAGAATTTTAAGAATTTTAAGAATTTTAAGAATTTTAAGAATTTTAAGAATTTTAAGAATTTTAAGAATTTTAAGAATTTTAAGAATTTTAAGAATGTTAAGAATTTTAAGAATTTTAAGAATTTTAAGAATCTTAAGAATGTTAAGAATTTTAAGAATTTTAAGAATTTTAAGAATCTTAAGAATTTTAAGAATTTTAAGAATTTTAAGAATTTTAAGAATTTTAAAATTTTAAAATTTTAAGAATTTTAAGAATTTTAAAATTTTAAGAATTTTAAGAATTTTAAGAATTTTAAGAATTTTAAGAATTTTAAGAATTTTAAGAATTTTAAGAATTTTAAGAATTTTAAGAATTTTAAGAATTTTAAGAATTTTAAGAATTTTAAGAATTTTAAGAATTTTAAAATTTTAAGAATTTTAAGAATTTTAAGAATTTTAAGAATTTTAAGAATTTTAAGAATTTTAAGAATTTTAAGAATTTTAAGAATTTTAAGAATTTTAAGAATTTTAAGAATTTTAAGAATTTTAAGAATTTTAAGAATTTTAAGAATTTTAAGAATTTTAAGAATTTTAAGAATTTTAAGAATTTTAAGATTTTAAGAATTTTAAGAATTTTAAGAATTTTAAGAATTTTAAGAATTTTAAGAATTTTAAGAATTTTAAGAATTTTAAGAATTTTAAAATTTTAAGAATTTTAAGAATTTTAAGAATTTTAAGAATTTTAAGAATTTTAAGAATTTTAAGAATTTTAAGAATTTTAAGAATTTTAAGAATTTTAAAATTTTAAGAATTTTAAGAATTTTAAGAATTTTAAGAATTTTAAGAATTTTAAGAATTTTAAGAATTTTAAGAATTTTAAGAATTTTAAGAATTTTAAAATTTTAAGAATTTTAAGAATTTTAAGAATTTTAAGAATTTTAAGAATTTTAAGAATTTTAAGAATTTTAAGAATTTTAAGAATTTTAAGAATTTTAAGAATTTTAAGAATTTTAAGAATTTTAAGAATTTTAAGAATTTTAAGAATTTTAAGAATTTTAAGAATTTTAAGAATTTTAAGAATTTTAAGAATTTTAAGAATTTTAAAATTTTAAGAATTTTAAGAATTTTAAGAATTTTAAGAATTTTAAGAATTTTAAGAATTTTAAGAATTTTAAGAATTTTAAGAATTTTAAGAATCTTAAGAATTTTAAGAATTTTAAGAATTTTAAGAATTTTTAGAACTTAAAGAATTTTAAGAATTTTAAGAATTTTAAGAATTTTAAGAATTTTAAGAATTTTAAGAATTTTAAGAATTTTAAGAATTTTAAGAATTTTAAGAATTTTAAGAATTTTAAAATTTTAAGAATTTTAAGAATTTTAAGAATTTTAAGAATTTTAAGAATTTTAAAATTTTAAGAATTTTAAGAATTTTAAGAATTTTAAGAATTTTAAGAATTTTAAGAATTTTAAGAATTTTAAGAATTTTAAGAATTTTAAGAATTTTAAGAATTTTAAGAATTTTAAGAATTTTAAGAATTTTAAGAATTTTAAGAATTATAAGAATTTTAAGAATTTTAAGAATTTTAAGAATTTTAAGAATTTTAAGAATTTTAAGAATTTTAAGAATTTTAAGAATTTTAAGAATTTTAAGAACTTAAAGAACTTAAAGAATTTTAAGAATTTTAAGAATTTTATGAATTTTAAGAATTTTAAAATTTTTAAGAATTTTAAGAATTTTAAGAATTTTAAGAATTTTAAGAATTTTATGAATTTTAAGAATTTTAAGAATTTTAAGAATTTTAAGAATTTGAATAGTAATTGTGTTTCAACTTTAATTTAGATTGATAATTGTTGGTAAACATTTTTGGTATCTTTTTAAAATAATATTTTTGAGACTTAAATTGTACGCCTCTGGAATTTTTCACTTGATTCTGGATAACCGGAATGCAGAAAATTTCGCAGCGTTCAAATCAGTGAATAGGCAGTAGTCGCCTTTTGGCTAGAATTTATTTTCTGGACTTGGCACAAATTCATTCTCGAGAACCACAGTCTCCAAATTTATTCAATTTCTCAGCCTAACCTACTTAAGCCTGTTCTACCAGCTTTTGCGACTGCTTTTGAGGGTGGGAGGGAATGTTTTTTTTTTACTCCAACAAAAATTAATTCATTTATTTTTTCCCGACCACCCTAGTCGCTTTCCATAAGAAAAACCGCGGCTTTGCTCAGAGGAAACCAAGACGACGACGACGACGACAACGATATCGCTAATGCGCACGAACAATATCATTTTCATAATTTATGACCATATTTTATCATCAAACAGCTCGTCCCCCGTCTGCTGGGCGGCTTCTGCGCGCACTCGCTGCCTGCTGCCCTGGTGGAAGAAAAACGATGTCGAATTCATGTTTTATAGCCTACCGGAATGAAAAGCCGGTCTTGGCGGCTCCAAGACACACTTTTTTCAGGTTTTTCCACTGGGAGACGCCTTTTCCCAGGTGTAACGTTACTCCCCCGCTAGGAAAAACGGGTGAATTCAGGCGGCATTCGCGGAATTTGATGGAGAGTTTTTGTTTTTGCAAAGTAACTGTTTGAAAAAGGCAAATTTCTTAAATAACTTCGCCAAACTTGAAAATAATAAATTTCCCTGACACAGCTTCGCTGTCGATGCAACCAACGAAATTGATAGCCCAGAATTGCGCCCTTGGAGCTGGTGGTGGTGACCCATTTGGCCAGCACAACCCAGTCCCACAACCTGTGAGAGCACATGTGACTGACCCCGGTGAACTTCACTTTGCTGCCATGGAATTGAACAGCCAATCGGACACAGGCTGTAAAAGTCGCTTAGAAGAAGGCCAAATTTGTTGGAGATTATTTTTCACGACTGTTTGGGGAAGGAAAGCCTGTCTCTGTACCTTTATTGGAGTACATTCTTTGCCAATTTCACGGTTTTGAGGAGGGACGTTTTACGATGGAAGCAAGCTTTTGAAGTCGGTATTTTCAATCACTGGAAGAATTCGCAAGATGAAAACGGACTGTTTGCGCTTTGATTGCACGGTACTTTTGTCAAATTGATATCTGTTGACTTTTATGAGTGTGTTGCTTATATTTTCTTATGCGTTTATGTAAGGATAGGTCTGGAACATTAAATAGTAAAGCAATACTCAAAAGAATGTTGAATCGTGAAATCTTGCACTAGAGTTGATATCCACATTTGCGGCTTTGGTGACCCTGTTTAGTCTTGTGTGTGTGTGTATGCAACCAAACAAACGGGACCACGTGGTCGCTTCTTACTAATTGAGTTGTTTCCATGTACACAGATTTTAAATTCTATACATGCAAATAACTTGCATAGGCATTTGGAAAGTGTAAGTTCTGCGCGAGTTTCGGTGACCCATTTCTACGCAGGCTAGCCGTGCGCGAGGTACCTCAGCTTTAATCGACAAGCCCCGCCCTAAAGAACGTTTGCATTAATCGGATTCAAACGTTATTTAGGGCTTCCGAGTCCTTGTCAAATCGACTCGGAAGTCGAACCCCGGTTCGAGCGACTTTATGTTTCGTTCATGTTTAGAGTTTCAAAAATTCATATTTTCTGAATTTTCTCGTTTGGAGTAGATGGGAATCGATCCCAGGATCATTCGCTTACAAAGCGAACATCGTAACCAGTCAGTCACGGCTGCTCCATATTTCCAATTGGAAATTTCTCACCCGAAAAGCAGCACTATCCGTCAAACCGGCAGCGATTACATTCGCATTGTACTTGACCAAAACGATCAGGGCGTTGTAGCTTGAAGATGTCAACCACAATTGATGACTCCCGTCAGCATTTTGAGCTGCTCATAAATCAAGCCGCCAATCTCAGCAAACATTACCTATTCCCGCCCCCTTCACTCACTACTCAGCTCCTTCAAAATTGTCCTCAGCGTACCACCATCTTGAAAATTAGATTCATTTTCATTAGACAACAAAAACTCGGAAAATCCACCCATTTTTCTCTTGAAGGCCACCTCCTGTATCGGCATTAATTTCTGCCCAAAATTTAGCGAATGGCTTCAAAAAACTCCGTTCGGTGACCGAGATTCTTCATCAAAGTTTCACTTCTCCACAACACCCAAATCACATGAGAACCTGCAAAAATCCTTCTGAATTTTGTACCACTCAACACCGCTACACTACCGAAAAAACTTCTCACGGAACTGTCCCGCCGGAAAGTCTAAAAATCACGAACCGTAAAACGTCAGCAACGGAGCGCAAATTCTTGTCTACCGACCGCAACCAAGGATTGCTGCGATCCATTGGTGGCCCTGTTTAGTCTTCGGGGAAAAAGCATAAAAATACAACAAAATTTTTGATTTATGATTTCTTTAATCTCACTCTGCTGATTTGAGCTCGCCTAATCGTGAAATTTCGGAACTAATTGTGCTAACTTTTCACTTTCTGCCGCATTGTTTTAACCCCACCGCCCGTTAAGGGCTGCCGTACATATGCTCCAATTTTACGGTCAGTCGGTCAACCCACCGGAAGAAGAAATGGTCTGCCCTGGTCAGCGTGTTACTTTAAAACACTTCAACACCTGGGCTCCGACTCCACTGTACGGAAAGGGAAATCACTTTTTTTTTGCCTCATCACTCCAAAGGGAGGGTGTGAAGTGGTGTTGTAGACCCATGACCATGTTGCCCCTTAACCTTTTGTTGTGTTGTTGTGGGCGAGTGACGTTTCTTTTCCATTTCCTTGGATTGGCCCTTTTTCTTTAAGATTCACTCTCTTCTACAACATTGCGAGACACGGTCGTGTCCAGCTTTATTGCACTTTAAGATTGTCTTTATGTCATATTGTTTCACGCTATCGCCGCGGCTAGATCGAGTAATGAAACTTTTTATTTCACTTGACGCGTCTTCTTTGGAGTTGCTTTCTTTCTTTTTAACTGAATTTGTTTCGGTTACTCTATTTAAAACTCTGTCTTTTTCTGTACTTTTGTTTGTTGTTTTGTTCGAATCATTTCCAATTAATATGTTTTTTTTTCAATTTTAGTTTAATAAGTTTCACTTTCAATATTATTTTGGTTTTTCCCATGAAAATTCATTGTTTCTCAAATCCATAGTTTACTCTCCCTCTGGATCGCGTACAACCTCAAAAGCACCCATTTTACCATACAATGAAGGGGTGCGGCGAATTAATTAGCGATTTATTGCCCTGCTGTCCCATTGTCACCGCAGCTGGGACATGGGTATTTAATTTGCACTGTGACCGCCCCACCCCTCTGGAATTTGGCCCAACGCAACCAGATAAGATTCCCCCCTGATTTCATTCCTCTGTGTAGTTCCACCTAACTTACAATGTGTTTAGCGGGGTTAATTAAATTTGGAATGGATCCAGCAAACGTCCGCGAGGTTGGACATGAATCATCATCATTAATAAAGTGTTTCATTCCCCCCTTCCACCTACACGAAAAGGTTACGGTGCCGAAAATTATTTAAAAAACTCGTAAAACTTATCTGCGCAATAACATTTAAGATCTCGGGAAACTATTTTCGTGAACGTGACCCACTTTGGGCGGGTTAATTTTGGGTTCTTTTTTAATGTTTTTCCTTGGAGGTTTAGGGAGGGGAAAAATTCAAGCAAATATGGCAAACTGCAGAAATTATCATGGAATGAAGACATTAATTAAGAAACGAATAGCTTTGTGGAGGGTGTTTGGATCGCTAATTGCATACCTGCTGGAGTGGGTTTTATTACCAAATCATCAAACATTTGTGGGGAAACTAGTGATATATTTTAATATTTTTTTTTCTGCCTGTCTATTCTGTCAAGTTTATTAAGTGTGATGAAAACGTGTAGAAAACTCACCCAACATCTCAGTGAGTTTGAAAAACTTTTTTTGAAGTCGTTTTTTCGACTTTTTAGGATATTTTTCAGAAAGGCCCCTTAAAATCGATAGATTCATGTTGATATCAGGCAAATTTCTTAGAAGTTTGCCATGACTTTAAGAGAATCTGATTTACATATTTGACCAATATTTGACCTCCAATAAAAAGTTTTCGAACCAAAATTACCCCAAAACCAATAATTGAAGAATCGAGTCGATTAAATAAAAATAATTTTTCGTACAATTGGTCAAGATAATACAGTAAGAAATTTTCTGGATACCAATTATTTTCAAAACATTTTCGAATCAAGCACATTTTAGAGAACAGTTTACAGTTCAAGTTTCAGAACAAGAAAAATATATCGTGGATACTGAACAATGCTCTTTGTCAGACTGGTCATGTCTGTAACATAACCAGTGGTTGGTTATTAACCACCTACATCTTTTTTTAAACCCTCTTCAATCCAACACCGCCGATAGACAGGTTTTGATCTGAAAATTTCTAAATATCCATTTTAAACCAATTTTTGATGTTTAAAAAGCATTGGAAAAGAAGAACTATTAAAATTTTAGAAAATGTTAGGGTTGGCTAATGTGACTTTGTCAATGCTTTTAAAAATTTTTTTTTTCAAGGATAAACTTTTGCATTTTACTAACATTTTTTATACTTTAAGTAAAAAGCGGTTTGTTGTGTCCAATACTTTGCCTCTACGCATTTATTTACAATTCAAATGATGCCATTTTAGAGCAGAAAATGCGAAAAAGTAAAAAAAAATAATGAAAAAGTTAGAAAGACTAAATATAATGATAGGATAATACTACCAAAAATGAAGAAAAACTAAACAAGATAAATGAAAAATGAAAATACTAAAAATAAACAAGAAAAAAATAAAAAAAGAGAAGTAAACTTTTTCGTAGAAAAAAATTTGCTCAAATGACCTCCTTAACACAGGGCAAAAAAAAATTACGAAAGAAATGGGCAGTAAAGGGTTAAAGGGCTTTACCGACTTCAGAAAGCTCAACATTTTAATGTTATTTCATCCAAATTCTGGTAAGAACGTTGATTTGACATTGGCATTAATTATCAAAAATGGCTAATATGCATTAAACAGCAAAAGTGACTATTTGTCTACAATAATACTCGAGTTTTGGTCCAGTGAAGCTCGTTTCATATGAATAGGGTCAGGTATTTTTTACGATTTCACGAAACAGTAATGTGCAATGAGTACTGTCATGTTTTGTCAATTGAATTTTTTAAACTGGATTTATGTCAGAATGTTTAACTTTATAAAATATTAACTGTAAACTCAAGCAAGAAAACCTTTCTGATTTTTGACAAGACAAGGATATACAAATATAACATTAATAAGAATGAGACTATTTTTTTTGTTGGCATGATAGAAAAAAAAAATAATCTTTACAACGCAAATATTTTGAGGAAATTGAACAAAAAATGTTCATGCCACTTTTTTCCTGTTTTATATTTTTTTGAATTTCTTTTAACTAGAGACCAAACTTTGTGCCTGGTAAAAGTCAGTTTATCAAAACAAGATTCTTGTTATACGTATTTGATTGATAGATTGTATCATTTTTTGAAGAATTTATTGCATATATTTGTGAAATTTATTTTGATCTACATTTAAACATAGAAGAATAATAATATAAAATTAAGTGTGAAAACTTTTTCAAGCTCCGCGAAACTTTCGTGAAATTTGATGTTTTGGAATGATGATCCCCGAAAAAATGCAATTGTTTAGCGATAAAATTTTCTAAGCCTACTATTGATAATGCCCTGCAAAGGACGGCGCAACCCAATTTGAACTTCTGTTGATTCTGTTGATGAATTGTTGTTGTTGAATAATTCGATTTTTTTGCACAAATTTTTGAAAAATATTGTTTTAATAAAAAAATACGCTGCAAAGTTACAAACATCTCGAAATTTTGAGTTGAAAAATTATGTTTAAATGATAAAATTACCCATCTGGGTTATAACGCAACCGAAAAGAGCATCTATAAAATGACAGTTGAATAACGACAAATGGCAGAATTTTTTAAACATTTGTTACATTTTTTTTATGAAAAATAAGTTTTTTTTCGGAATTCCATCTAATAGAGCGTTCAATTTTACATAAAAGTCCCTTTGACATCAATTTCCAAACCATCACCATTGCAGGCTGCAAATTATTGAAAAACATGTCTTTCATCGCATGTTCAAAAATGGAGGGGTCGTACCGTCTATTTTCGAAAAAGTACTCGAAATTTCAGTGTTTTACGATATGAGTATCAAATGATCTGGTATTTTCCATACATTTCGAAAGATACAACACAATTTGCAATTTAAGTATCAAATAATTCAGATTTTTTCTTACATTTCGAAAATAATAACACACATTTTTGAAATTACTCAAAATTTTCACAAAACTTCGTATTTTCGAAAAATACTCCGAATTTCTGTGATTTACAATAAGGGTAACAAATGATCGGGATTTTTTTCATATGTTTCAAAAGTTATGATTTTTTTTTGCAAATACTAATTTTTGAAATAAATTTTCACAAAACTACGTATTTTCGAAAAATACTCAAAATTTCAGTTTTTACATAGAGTAAATTTTGAGTTTTTTAACAAGAATTTGTGTTTTTATTTTCATATGCATAAAATTGTTTGATCATTTGATAAAAATATTGCGAGAAAATGAATTTTTGAGTTTTTTTTTTAACGTAGTTTTGTAAAAAAAAATTAGTATTGAAAAAATGGTTATAATTTTTGAAATGTATTAAAAAATTTCGATCATTTGATACCCATTTTATAAAAACTGAAATTTAGTGTGCTTTTTCGAAAAAAAACGTAGTTTTGTGAAAATTTTGAGTATTGTAAAAAAAGTTATAACTAAGTCGTACTTTTCAGCGCTCGTTCCGAACAATAATTCTTTTCAATATTGTTCTGATTTTATCGATAATTTGATTAAACACATAGACGTTTGGCTTAAAATTCATTTCAAAGAGTCTTTTCGGAATTGCAAAATTGTTGCATGGAACTCGTTGTAAAACTTGTTTTTTCAGCACTAAGTCGTTGAACCTCGTTGGATAAATACTATTTTCAATTCCGTCAAGAAACTACTTACTTTTCCTGTCATTCTTGAACGACGAAATAGCCTACTTTTCTGTACCAAAAATAACAGAATCGAATAGCAACACTTTTCAAAATAAATGCTGAAAAGTAACACTTTTCAACATTTTTTGATTTAAACGATTTATTGACAAAATACATGAAAATTAGACATAAAATTTCACTCAGTGTGTGTTTTTTGGAATTGCAAAAAATGTTGTATGGAACTCGTTGCAAAACTTGATTTTTTCAGCACTCTTCGTATTTATCCAACTCGGTGAACCTCGTTGGATAAATGTACGACTCGTGCTGAAAAAATCATTTTTTTGCAACTTGTTGCATAAACTACTATTTCGATTCCGTCAAGAAACTACTTACTTTTCCTGTCATTCTCGAGCGACGAAACGGCCTACTTCTCTCTATTAAAAATAACAGAGTCGAAAATTTATGTATAGTATCGTAAAGCTTTTTTTTGATTGTTTTGAACGGTGAATTTATTTAACACATGAATGTTTGACCCAATATTCCATTCAAAAAGCAATTATTTGGAATTGCCAAAAATGTTTTAGGTATCTCGTTGCCAAACTTGAAAATCTTCTTTTTGCAACTTGCTTAAACTACTTTTTTTATATCGGAAAATAATAATTTAAAATACAACATATTTTTTTCTGATCTACTGAAAAACTTTACGCAACTTCTTCCAGCTTGTAAAGAACATTTTTCCAGGTGCTAATGCACTCGTGATCCGCTCATCGACGCCGGTTTTCCTCTCTTTTCCGCGCTGCCATTATAATAAAATAAACTATCGTGAAAATGTGCTTTGCGATTTATGGTTTGCATGTTGCGAACAAATGAAATTACAATCATGTTATGTAAATAGATGAATAAATCTATTGGCTGGGTTCGTTTCCTCCCTGGTTATGGCTGGGCGCGTGGGCGTAAGGTTCTTTTCCAGCTCAGATGGACGTGATTCAATGCGGCTGTGGCTGTGGAGGAGAGGTGTTTTTATTAATTTTACCCCGGGATGACGAACGGGCGCGACGACGACCACAACGCGATGATCCTCCTCCTCCAATGGAGAGAGGGGGTGTTCTTTCGAATCAACATTTTTATTGGCTTTCCTCGGAACGTGAGTTAGGGCGGCTGGTGCTGTGGTCAACTGAAGGAATAAACTGAGCCTGACGGCGCCCGCCGATCGGATCATGAATCCGGGAGGATTTCCCGTTGAAAGGGGCCCGTGAAATGGTTCTGAAAAGTGCGCATAATAAAGCGTGCTATGTTTCGGAAAGCACTTCCAGCAGGGCAGCTTTATAGAACTGTAACTTGCGCAGCAGGAAAATGAAAGGAATTTTAATGATAAAACTAACAAGGTTGTATATATGAATTGCAGTCAACTGGTGCTTCTTGATAGTAGGGATATTGGAGTACGACAGATTGTTTTCAGACAATTACCAGGGAATCTTAATTCTTTTATTGGTTCGTTTCTTTATGGTATCAATTCGGAATATTATTTCAGTCTCACTTATTTGATCAAGTTATAAATTTAAATATTTCAAACTTGTTCAAAATGAAATTGAGACTTGTGGTTTGGCACACCTACCATTAAATAACTACGTTTTTCCACTCTCCGTTGACAGGGCGGTAATTTATTTCAATCTAGACCCTTCGCCCTCCAAAATGGCGTGTAAACATGCAAACACGCGGTGCTACGCGACAACTGTGCTCCCTTAATTAATTGCTTGAGCTCGGTTAAGGTACCTGCTAGGACATCGGGAAAGAAGTCTTCTTAGAGCATCTTGGAATCACTGAGGAACCTTAAGCAAGGAGGACAACATTAATCTATACAGCAAATCTTTATTTACCTGAGTCCGTTGCAGAATCAACGGTTCCTCGATGCGATAACGCCGTCTGAGCTACCTTGAGCCTTCCTTGAAGTGTGAGCAATCACGCAACTTCTTGTGGACGTGCGGCGGCGGCGGATCTTCGATATAGAACGGCGCACTTAATTATAGATTATTTCACCGCCACTGCGTCCGAAGATCTGCCCGCCGCTGCTGATGGCAGGGCTTCAGCGCCTTTGTCGGCGGCCTTTGAAATGTTTGCCCAGACCGTGGCACTGGCCACACTTTCGCTCGACGCCGCCGTCAGGCGATCTGGAACGGTACCCCTCAGGAAGATCTGCTGCTGCGTGGGATCCGTCCCTTGACACGGTGGACGTGGCAATTATCCGGGTTGTCTCGGAATGACTTATTTAGGGCTCTTTCATTAGTTTCTTTGGGATTCCTGTGGCCGCTCCTTAATTGATTTGCATTTCGGACAGTGTTACCTAACAATTCTGGTTATCAATCAGCAAGATCTACACTAACTGCATCGCGTAATTTACGATTGCTGATGGTTACACGGTGATAACCAGGTGTAAAATGATTGCGCAACCCCCCAGGAACAACCCATAACTTCGTAATAGTTCAATTTGCAATGCAAATTCAAAATTGAAAAATCATAACAAGAACTATAACTGCGGGCATTTTGAACCCTCACCGCCAGGGGGTTCAAATCTGGCCACTAACGAGATTGTTACGCGTAATAGGCACACGGGCACCATTACAATTTTACAGTTAATTACGCCCGAGACCACCCACTTCCTTCAAGGGGACGAAAAGGTTGCTACAGGTGAAACCACTCCAAGAACGGCCAATTTACGCACCGAGATCTTTATCGGGGCATGCGCAGGATTTTATTGCCCCCTTGGAAAGCAGCAGTGGTTGACCCTCAGGTTGGAGGGAAGGGGGAATATGGAATTTTTAAGGGCGAAATTGTAGTATTTTCTGGTTTATCTTAATTACTAAGATTTGCCTCATTTTTTTTGGGTAATTCTCCGCCAACTCACACGAAATCGGGAAAAGTTGCACCGACCCCTTTTCGATTTTGGTGAACTTTATTCTAAGAGGATAACTTTTGTTCCTGATCACGAATCCGAGGTCCGTTTTTTGATATCTCGTGACGGAGGAGCGATACGACCCCTTCCATTTTTGAACATGCGAAAAAAGAGGTGTTTTTCAATAATTTGCAGCCTGAAACGGTGATGAGATAGAAATTTGGTGTCAAAGGGATTTTTATGGAAAATTAGACGCCCGATTTGATGACGTACACAGAATTCCGAAAAAAACGTATTTTTCATCGAAAAAAACTCTAAAAAAGTTTTAAAAATTCTCCCATTTTCCATTACTTGACTGTAAAAAACTTTTGAATATGTTATTTTATGGAAAATTTAATGTACTTTTCGAATCTACAAATTTCGTGTTTTTTTCTAACTTTGCAGGGTTATTTTTTAGAGTGTAACAATGTTCTACAAAGCAGACAATTACAAAAATTTTGATATGTAGACATAAGGGGTTTGCTTGTAAACATCACGAGTTATCGCGATTTTACGAAAAAAAGTTTTGAAAAAGTTGGTCGTCATCGATCATGGCCGTTCATGGTCACCCGCGACAGACACGGACGACGAAACAAAGAGAAACGCAAAAAGTAACTTTTTCAAAACTTTTTTTCGTAAAATCGCGATAACTCGTGATGTTTACAAGCAAACCCCTTATGTCTACATATTAAAATTTTTGTAATTGTCTGCTCTATAACTTTGTAGAACATTGTTACACTCTAAAGAATAACCCTACAAAGTTAGAAAAAAACACGAAATTTTAAAATGAAAAATGTTGTTCTAAATGAAAAAATGACCCTTCAGGGTCAATGTAGATTCGAAAAGTACATGAAATTTCCCATAAAATGACATGTTCCAAAATTTTTACAGTCGAGTAACGGAAAATGAGAGAATTTTTAAAACTTTTTTAGTGTTTTTTTCGATGAAAAATACGTTTTTTCGGAATTCTGAGTACGCCATCAAATCGGGCGTCTAATTTTACATAAAAGTCGTTTTGACACCAAATTTCTATCTCATCACCGTTTCAGGCTGCAAATTATTGAAAAACACCTTTTTTTCGCATGTTCAAAAATGGAAGGGGTTGTACCGCCCCTCCGTCACGAGATATCAAAAAACGGACCTCGGATTCGTGATCAGTAACAAAATTTCGTGTGAGTTGGTAGAGAATTACCCATAGACATTTCCAGAAGAATATAACTTCATTGAAAAATAGGAAATTTTGTATTCGTGCTTCTAATTCAGCATAAGAAAACAATTTAAATCAATGTTAAAATAAACAAAACTTATTATTACTGCGGGCGTCAATAATTAGAGTTCACGCGCGGTGATACGACCGGAAGATAATGGTCGCATGACAGCCGCAAGACGACCGCAGAACAAATTTTTGGCTGTTGTCAAAAGTTGCCTTGAGTTTTGAGCTGACTTTTTGGAAAATATTCAAAACAAACCAAGTTGACAGCCAAATCAACGCAGAATTTCAGTTCAACTTGCTGATTTTTACACTGCGGTAATAAGGCGGCAATAGAGGAGAAAAGCAACTCGCGACAAAATTTTGAGGCTAGGAATTTTGACAGGTATGATTTTCATAAAGTATTCGCCTCCTTTTCTCTCCCACAGAAAACCTGGGAACGAGGTAGCTGTCAAACTAGGCAAAAATGTTGAAGTCACTCACAAAATGAACTTTGAGTGATTTGAGTTCATTCCTGACGTCACAATTTCTCCTCTATAATCTCCTGTCACTCACAGCGAAGGAGAAACGTGATTTTATCTCGCAATAAGCAATATATAGAATTTTAAAGAAATTTATAAAAATTATCAATTACATATTTAAAAAAAATATATATTTTTTTTTTCTAAAAGCCCAAACAATCACTAGCCCTACTCATGATAACAAAATTATTGCATTTTTATATGGTATATTGTTGGTTATGGTTTAAATGATTTTAAATACCAAACGAATGATTTTTACATCCGTTTATTGAGAAATTATGAAAAAAATAATCGAACCCAAAAAATTGATGAAAACATTTTTTCCAAAAATTGGTTTGAATTCCACAAATTTAGAAAAAATCAATCGATTGATCAGTTTGCTTCAATAAATTAAGGTAATGTTTCAGGTAACAATGTATTTCACCACATATTTAAACTTTAATCAAGAACATTTCCGATATCACCTGCCAGTTTCATTAAAATATTTTTGCAATTCCACTGTGAAACTGTCAACATTTCCTTTCCTTCTGGAGAAACGCAATTGCCTACTTTTCCCTACCAAAAATAACAGAATGGAAAATTTATACCTTTCAAAAACAGTGCTGAATAGTTCTACTTTTCGGCACTGAAAAAATGAATTTTGGATCTCTAGTATCGAAAAGTAACATTTTTCAATATTTGTTTTTGTTTTAAACGATGAATTTGCTTAACACATGGATGATAGACATAAATTCCATTCAAAATGTGGTTTTCGTAGTTGCAAAAAATGTTGTAAGCAACTGTTGTATAAACTACTATTATTGATATAATGTTATAAGATTATGATTAAATATGTTACACAGCTAGTGTGAGAAATTAATTAGTATTTACTTTAGTTATCAGATCAACTGTTATATTAAAAAAACCCACATTATTTCCACTCTACTGTGAACAATATGGTGCTTAGAAAAAATGTTCTCCTGCTCCACAAGCGGAAAACGTTTTTTGGGTTATTTTAAGCAAATGTGTAAATTTTGAGTGAAATCAACCAATTTCACTCAAAATTTACACATTTGCTTAAAATAACCCAAAAAACCCGAGCCTAAAGCTCGCAAAAAAAAGTTTTTCATGCAAAATTGACTTTTTTAAATTGTTAATAACTTTTCAGGGCCAAGTTTTACAGCTTTGGTATGTTCTACAAAGCTGTAGAGCATTAGATTTTAAATGAGAATCTCACTTTTGGGAACATTTGGATGAAAGTTGCGCACCGTGCAGACCAAACCGTAAGAAAGTTGGGTTTTCCATACATTTGAATTTTCATTTATTTGTATACAAACTTCACTCATATTTGGTCCTGAGTCCTAAAATAGCTCAAGGAACAATATTTAGCTTGTGAAGCGAGGTTTTGAGAAAAAATCCCATATTCTGGGCGCCCTAGTGCACAAACGCATGTCGTTAAACATATGACAGCTCCTTTTTAGCCCCATTTTCTGTAAATAATAATTTGTAAATAATAATTGCTTGTTATTGTTTTGAACCGATCGCGCTTTAGAAAATGTGATGAGCACTGACACTCACTCACACTTGAAACGGTGAAGGTCGACCAGATTCCCGAACGACCTGGAAGATTTATGCCTCAGATGAAGGTTCCACGACCTCCCTTGCAAGCCGAACCCATCCGTAAATTAGTTCGTAAATCACCCACCCGGAAGTTCCGCGGCGAGTAAACTCAGCTGGAGGTTCGCCGTCTGTCGGTCGCACCAGTCTTTCTCTAGTTGTTTAATGTTTAGACCGAAAGTTACCGAAAGTTACCTTTCTGTTACGTCTAGAACGGAAGGAAACGCTCCCCTTTCCATCGTCCAGCGCTCAATTAACGTGAGAGTTTATGATCATTGCATTTACCGTTTTGGTCCGGTTGAATCAACTGTGGCGGCGGCAGTTAATCATTCTCGCCTTACACGCTCCGCTGGCCAGTCGGAAGAATCGTTCCGGCAAAGTTCTGAACCAGAGAGTCTGGGAATGCTAGCCGGCACTTTTTTGTATGCCTCCGTTTGGCCGTCAATTTCTGCACACATACCGTACCAGATACCATTGCACGATACGCAACTAGAACTCGATACGGCTCTCCCTCTCTCTCTCTCTCTCTCTCTCGGTTCGTCCGTTGTGTTGTGTTCTAGAAGATCAGTTTCAACTGCAGGTTCCAGCTCAGTGAGTTCGGCTGCGGAAAGGCTTCTTCAATTTGGAACGACGCGCTGAAGCTGCCGACAGTTTTCTCCGGAGAGGGGGAAATTCCGGATGACTTCTTCAGAGTGTTTGCTTTCTTGTACACAGACTACATTCTTAATTACATTAATTGGCACGTGGAGGAGGCCGAGAATCGACGGCGGCTCATGCGAACGATGCTGATCCAATTCGACGAGGCAGCTCAATCGGTTGTGAGAAAACACTGCGTGGTTGGTTTTCAACCACTTCTGAACATCGATCAACTGCGTGGAGTGGCATAAAGTCATGCTAATCTAATCGCGAGACAGCAAAACTGATCATCGGCAGCGGCAAGATAATCCACCTGATAAGCTGTAGATCCAGACCGGCTTGACGACCACCCTAGGCAACTTGTCGTACATCATGTTCTCCCTGTATAGACACACGGGCTGGAACTAGTCCTAAGCCGTGTTTACACGTGACGATGATGGTGGTCACAAGCTGACCAGCCCCCTCTCGCTGGAGGACAGGGAAATTCAGATCAAACATCCCATTAGAGCCCATTTCAATGGCAATTAATTAGCTGCAGATGATGCTGTTGGTGGCTCAACACCAATTAAATCATCATTAGCGAAACACGATGGGACACTTTGAGCAGGTGAAAAGGAAGTCGGGTTAATGGATTATGGGTGCGTTTTATGTGGACGCGCTTCCGGTCGCGACGAATGGGACGCAAGATTTATGCAAGCAGGGCTAGGGCGGGTAGAGATGTCTGGAGTGCAGAAAGTGAAGCATCCATCAACATCAGGAGTGATTCTGGACAATCTTAAGTTGGTTGTGTAGCGTGTACAACATATTTTTTTGTTATTTATTTTCTGGAAATTCCAATGGATTCTTTGATATGTTTGATGAATCTAAGCAATCATGTCAAAATAATTCGAAATTCTTGAAACATATTTTGTTTTTTTTTTTCAAAAATAAGAGCAAATTAGGTCAAAAAACGAAAGGGGATAAAACAGCAATTCTTTACGAAAACGGTCTTTTTTCTTCAATTTTTGTAAATTTTATTTTTGTGTTTTTTATACGGCTGAAACTTTTTTTGGTGCCTTCGGTATGTCCAAAGAAGCCATTTTGGGACTATTTTTTAATTTTATTATTTTTATTTCTTTATAAAATTTTGAGTAATAGAATCACGAAAAAACAATTATTTAATTCCTTTTGATTTCCTTAATTGTTAAGTCCAATTCGATTTAAGCTATACCAAATTTGCTAAATTTTCGTTTCGTTTTGTTTTTTGTTTAACATCATATTTGGAGTCAAATTTGATCCCAACGGTTCAGCAAAATGTTACGAAATTGAGTGGTTCTCTACGATTTCGTAAATAGACTTTGCTTTATTTTTTTTTATTTGCATAAAATTCTATCCATGCATTCAATAAGTAAAAAAAATAGTTTTTCCATCAAGTTTCCATACAATAATGAGGAAAGGGATATTCTGATCGGTTTGGTGTCTTGACGTTTTGTACGTTTTGATTAGAACTTTTCGGAAAATAGGTACTCGGAAAAAATATTCTTTTTATTTATTTAACTTATTATTACTAAAAGTTACATTCCCAAAAAAAAAAATATTTAATTTCCGAACGTTTTTTTTTGCGTTTTTTTAATTAACTCTTGACAGAACAGCACCCCTGAAATATATTTTTTTAACGGCTGATAAAATTTACTAAAATTTTCTTCCGCAACTTTGAAAATCAGGCAATAAATTTCTGAGATACAGCCTCACAAAGAATTTAAATCGATTTAAATGAACTTCAATGAATCATCTTATTACAGTCATGCCTCGGCTTAGCACCGCATATGGGAGATGCAAAACCGATGTGTGCATAACTTAAGCACAAAGCTTATGGGATTTTGTCTATATGGGAGACATTGGCTATAATCGAATGAAAAATCATACAAACATCAAAAAATTATAGTGTTTTTGAATCGTGATGATGGCAGCTATCCACTGTAATTATAATTGCATGTAAATTCTCTCAAAAATACGTATTTTTCCTGTATTTTGAAAATGCAATTTATTACTCTAAAAATATCTTAAAATATTTGTAATTTCAATATGGGCATCAAATGATCGTGTTTTCGTCAGACATTTTGAATGTCATGCATTTTTTTTTTTTTTTGAAAATTCTGAATTTTTTTACAAAACTACGTATTTTTGATAAAAATATTATAATTTTTAGTTTTTGTTTGTAATATTGGTATCATATGATTGGGATTTTTTCAAACATTTCGAATGAAATAACAACATTTTTTTTAAATACTCAACATTACTCCAAATTTCAGTTTTCAAAAATATGGGTATCAAACGATCGGAATTTTTTTATACATTTATAATGTAACAACATCATTTTTTGAAAATACTCAAAATTTTTAGAAAACTACGTATTTTCGATAAAAACACTCAAAAATTCAGTTGGGTAACAAATGATCGGAAATTTTTCAAACAATTAGGTACTAAAGCCCTATGTCAATTTTTATGTACAACGGTAAAAAACACGATAAAAAACCATTTCTGATCACTTTTTTTCATTTTAATGCAAAATTTTTTTTTGGCAAGACAACATTTTTCCGATGGATCAACTATGGTCCCCTTGGAACGAGCTGTCAAGTAGGAGCTTTTCTGTCAAGAAGGACCGCTAGGTTAATTTTTCAAAATTGATTTAAAAATCCATTTTAAACTCTTGTGCTCGTACAAAGGGTCATTGTACTCAGAAAAATAAGCTTTATCGCTGTAAACAATAATATCAGCAATCTAAGCTTCATTTTAGGACCCAATTCAAATGCAATAATTTTTGAAAATTTTGAGTATTTCCGAAAAAGAATATTATACCTTTCGAAATACATTAAAATATCTCGAACATTTGATACCCAAATTCCCAATCATTTGATATCCATATTGAAAAAACGAATACTTTGAGTATTTTTTCGAAAATACGTAGTTTTGTGATTTTTTTTTGTTTTTTCGTTGGTTTATTTGAAATGTAGGAAAAATATCAATAATTAAAACCAAATTAAAAAAAATAAAACTTGGAGTAATTTTTAAAAATACGTAGTTTTGTAACTTTTTTTTGTATTTTCAAAAATTGTTGTTATTAAATTCGAAATCTTTCCCGCGCATTCATGCATGCTGTTGATAAGGGAATCATCATTTGATCGTTGAGGCGTATGACCGGATGTGCTGATAGGATATTACGGTCTTGTTCATCAACGGAGAAGGACAACCATGGGTGGTCTCTCATGCTCATGCTCATGCTCAAAATGTTGTTATTACATTCGGAATATATAAAAAATCTGATCGTTTGAAATGTATGAAAAATCCTGATCATTTGATACCCATATTGCAATAATAATAATTTTGAGTAATTTTTCGAGTAACATTGCATTTTCAAAATACAAAAAAAAACGTTTGTTGTTTTTTTCCTGTCTTTATTTGTATTTATTCCAATTTGAGCATTACCTTTACAGCACGTTAAACTATCCTTTAAAATTCTAACCTTTACTTAGAACCTCTAGAGCATCTAACAAAACGTGATTTAGAACACAAACTTACCTTCAGAACACAGTTACACAAGCTCGACGATGAGATAAAAATAGCAGATGAGTTAACCCCAACAGAACGATACAAATCACCCCCTCCTTTACGTGCATGTTCTAATCATAAAGCCATAAACAAGAAGAAAAACACGCATTAATTGCCCAGCGGAAAAGAACCATCAGCCTCGGTTGCGGCAAACTTCACACAAAACCGACCTCGCATCCAACCGTCCAGATTAACTTGTTTCCAATTTTTACACAACCTGCTCTCTCGCTCGCCGCTGAAAACCTAAAGCCCCGCCCGGGTCCCATAATCCGTTGATAAATGCGTGATAAATCGTTGTTTATGGTTAGGCTAATTTCGCGGAATCACGCGGACGCGAACGTTTAGAACCCGTGTGTGTTGTTGTTTGCATAAATTTTGCGGAATTCTACGAAGATTTTAGAATTGGGTCACATTCTTGACAGAGGCTAACGGTCATCTGCTCGCGTGAGGATGGATAATTTTAGAGCGATGGTTAAGGCTATTAGCTGTGATGGTAAAAATAACTTTTTAAGGTTAAGTAGAGATATCTTCAAAAGGGCTGTTTTATGCGTTTTTATAAAAAAACGAAAAGGCAAAAACCTTAAAACAGAACTACCATGAAGCATTACAAATTTAGAAATTGCACTGCAACGTTTTGTCAAACAAGTTCATGAAGACTTGGGGCTCCACGAGGTCTGTCTAATGATTGGTGTTGTGATTTATCGCCGCTCATTTAAGTTAATAGTTACATAGCATGTACCTGTCCATACACTCCAGGATGACTTTCCCAAAGGGGATCAACAGCTGAAGGATGGATTAGTTTGCGAAGAATGTATGTTACTGCGAAGAAAATCACTCTTCATGGCCGTGTACTTATGACTGCAATAAAACGCAGTGTTGCACATGAGTGACTTTCTCTTTCCTTGTCGTAAATCACAATACGACAGTTGTCACACTGAACTTGACACATTTGCGCGATTGCACGCCTGTGAAATGCTTGTAATGTTGAGGTCAAACTGATTAGCCAGCATGGTTTTGTCTGTGGAACACTTTTCAATAAGTATAAATCTTCTTCAATATTAGGCATTGTCTCTGTGATCGAAAATTGCAGTCAAAAATAGATAATAATGATTTGCAAACAATCTCAACCATGGGCTTCAACATCCCCTGAAGCCGAAATGATATCAAATTACCAAAAATTCCAACGTTTCATGAAGGTCATACCGCTTCGAAAAAGCCCAACTTTCCCATACCATTAAGACTCTCGTTTTGCATTCCGCAGCTACAAATAACACCCCCACGCGGAGGTGCGCGCGCCCAAAGCCACATCCTTTACTCCAGATTAGCGCGATCGCGATTTGCGGGTGGTTTGCTAGAGCTTTCACACGCCGGCTCGACGCAACTTTTTTGGCACACCAGTCTCGTAAAAACTGCAATCTCCTCACGATCCTACTCTCGTTCGAAGCGAGATGAGTAAAAGGGGTATTATTTTGGGCTCTTTCACCTTTATTCGCCGAAATCGTCGTGTTTTGAAGTAAATTTACCCGCAGTCACCCAATTTTTTTTTTTTTTAAAGAAAGAAGTTCATTTTAATGCTTCGCTCTAATGTGCAACACTAGCCTCCAAAAAGGTGCTAATTGAAGGCATTTCGGGGCAATTTTGCATTTTATTTGCGAAACGTTTTTCACCTTTCCTTTGACGAGTATGAAATGAGAAAGGGAGCCACGCTCATGGTGAGTCGCAATGAGGTTGTGTTTTTTTTTGCTCTCGCAAAAGTGATTTTCAACTTGAGTTGGTGGACAAGTTCGTGCAAGATGATATTTGTCGAAGAATTAACACAGATTTTGACTGGCAAACAATTGTATTGGGTATCAAATGTTCGGGTTTTTCATACATTCGAAAGTTTTAACACAAATCTTTGAAAATACTCAAAATTTTCTCAAAACTACGCATTTTCGAAAAATGTTCATGATTGCAGAATTTGACAAAATTGGTATCAAATGATCCGGATCATTTTGATAGTAATTTTTTTTTTTGCGAAACACTCAAGTTTTTCACAAAACTACGTATTTTAAAAAAAATACAAAAAAATTAAGTTTTTTACAATATGGGTATCAAATGATCTGGATTTTTTCATACATTTCGCTAGTCATAATATTTTATGTGATATACTCAAAATTTTCACAAAGCTATGTCTTTTTAAAAAAAATACTATTTTTTTCAACAATAGAAAAATGGATTTTTGCCTTCCTCACTTTACTGAGGAAATGCTATAAAATCACTCGAAAAACGAACTCTTTAGTTAGACCTCCTAGACCTACCTTCATTTGTACATATCGACTCAGAATCACCAGCTGAGAAAATGTCTGTGTGTTTGGCTGTATGTAGAAATCTGTACCAAATCAATGTCACTGGAATATCTTATCACAAGCTCAACCGATTTTGGCCGGAATGGTTTTAATCGACCCATCTTAACGTCCCCTAAGTTGCTATTCAAATTCATGCAGTTTTATCATGTATTTAAAAAGTTATGTTAAAAAAACTGTTTCATATTAAATTAAAATTACGGTAAAAGGGTGTTTTTTCATGAAACCCTCACATGTTATATATTTTTTGAAAGCATATGAGAAGACCTTTCTTGTGGATTAAGAATTTTCAAGATCTGACTTACCTATCTAAAATTACAAGCATTTTAAAAAATGGTCTGAATTGACATAACCTCAAATGGTCCCGTCTGATCGCCACGAAAAAAGCCTTGTAGAGGGACGCCATTTTCCTGAAAGGCGGTGTCTGTATAATCTGGACAAAAAGTCTGTAGGAAGTCTATTTTTTTTACTCATCACTTATTTTTATTAGGACCTCTTAGGTGCTGCTATCATGTTAGGGGAAATCCATAAACCATGTGGACACTTTAGGGGATTGTAAAACTCTATAAATGAGAGGAAGGCACCAACCACCTAAAGGTGGATTAAGTAACGTTTTTGAATAGATTTCGAAAGCCCATCGTATATACAACTAGAATTTTTGAGATTTTTTTCGAAAATGGGCGCCATCCATAAAGTATGTAACGCAGAAACCGGCCTACATTAACTACATTAAAATTATTCAAAATTTCAAAATAAGAATTTGTCTGATCTAAAACCCTTTATGTTCGGAAATACTCAAAGTTTAATAATTCGCAATATGAGTATCTCACAAAGTTTGTTTGTATTTTCACTTAATCAGAGTTTTTGTTTGAAAAATACCCAAAATTTCATAGTTTGTAATATGGGTATCAAACGAAGCGAAATTATTTTCAATTTATCAGATATTTTTTTCAAAAGTGATATTTTCTGATATTTTTTTCAAAAACACTCAATATTTCATGTCTCGCAAATGGGTATGCAACGAATCAAATTTTTGCATGAATTTTCAATTTATCTGAGTTTTTATATTATAAAATTCTCAAATTTCCAGGAAACACCGTATTTTCTTGTCTTTTTTTTAAATATGGCATTTTGTGAAAATTTTAGTATCTTACAAAAAGAAAGCGTAATAAAGGGAAAATACTTGTGAAATTGTACATAGTTTGATACAGTCATCTGGGGACACATGGGGCAAACTGGGACAGCTGTTTTAGCCTAGTGGTTTCGGATAGAACAGACACAGATTAACAAAAATAGAGTATCGTTTTCCAAATTTCAAGCTTTTAACTGCTTTATAAGCTGCCGTTTTCAGACTGTTGTTCCGATTTGCTCCAGTTAACGGTACCCAGTTATAAAAATTTGAGTAAATTGAAAAAGTACGGTAATTTGTGAAAATTTGGCCATTTTATAAATTGAAGAATAGATTGAAAATGCATTCAAATTTTTTTTGCGAATAATCAAAATTATAGTACTTTCATAAAATAAAATTCAGTATTTTATGATAATTTTTGTATCTTGCAAAACAAATTGGAAAGGGCAAAAATGCATGCATAATTTTACTTTGTTTGATACCCATATTGCAAATGATGAAAGTTTTAGTATTGAGCAATTCTCTACGAAATCGGTCTTTTTACCTAAATTTTAATTTTTGTATTTTTTAATCCGACTGAAACTTTTTTGGTGCCTTCGGTATGCCCAAAGAAGCCATTTTCCATCATTAGTTTGTCCATAAAATTTTCCATACAAATTTGGCAGCTGGCCATACAAAAATGATGTATGAAAATTCAAAAATCTGTATCTTTTGAAGGAATTTTTTGATCGATTTGGTGTCTTCGGCAAAGTTGTAGGTATGGATATGGACTACACTCAAAAAAAATGATACACGGTAAAAATTTTTTGGTGATTTTTATTTAACTTTTTGTCACTAAAACTTGATTTGTAAAAAAAAACACTATTTTTAATTTTTTTTATTTTTTGATATGTTTTAGAGGACATCAAATGCCAACTTTTCAGAAATTTCCAGAACGGGTGAAAAATCTTTGACCGAGTTATGATTTTTTGAATCAATACTGATTTTTTCAAAAAATCGAAATATCGGTCGCAAAAATTTTTCAACTTCATTTTTCGATGTAAAATCGAATTTGCAATCAAAAAGTATTTAAGTGAATTTTTGATAAAGAGCACCGTTTTCAAGTTAAATCCATATTTAGGTGACTTTTTAGAAAATAATCGAAGTTTTTCATTTTTTAAAATTAGTGCACATGTTTGCCCACTTTTGAAAAAAAAATTTTGGAATGCTGAGAAAATTCTCTATATTTTGCATTTTTGAACTTTGTTGATACGACCCTTATTGAAGAGATATTATATATTTTAAGTCAAGACTAACATTTTAAAAAGGCTTAATATTGAATAAAAAAATAAATAAATTTAGGCCGTTGCTCGAAAAATCAGGGGGCAGATTTTTTTTTCAAAGAATTCAAATATTTTAATGAAATCAGACAGCACGCCTCAATTGAAAAAAAATAATTAAAGTGCATTTGCGTTAATGACTATTTTGTGCTTGCTTGAAACAGTTTAAAAATATTTTGATGTATTAATGAAATTTTACAGTACATTACCGCAAAAAGTTTTTTTTTTCGTCAAAAATTAGATTTTTTGCAAATTAAACATTGCTGACACCCTCTGACAGAAGAACCAGAAATATTCGTTATGTAAATTATTGTCATTTTGGAGATTACAAGTACCCGGGTACTCGGATTTTTGGTATGGAAACAACTTAGTCCAACTAAGATCTGGACTTAAAAATTACATCAATACTAATAAGTGGTCATAACTTGAGGTAGGGTTGCCAGATTTCCAGCAAGACCCGTTGTGAAGGTTCCTCGATTACAAATCTGGAAATAGTTTTCTTGCAGACAAGTGACATCCATCATCAAAAAAGTACATAAATATCACTTACATGGCCGTAACTTGAGACAGGGTTGTCAGATCTTCAAACTGGCAGAATTATTGAGAATCATAACTTGAACACATAAAGCCAACGATTCCCAGTTCACCTTGACCAAACATCGAGCATTCTTCCTTCGACAGCCCAACCAACTCTCGACTTCCCGTTTTAGTCGTTGGTTGTCCAAGTTGATATCAGCTGACTGCACCACTTCTCTCAGTGCCGTAAAACCAGCTGATGTTTGCACACATCGGTGGACACCGTCAGCCTCGTACCTCTCCCAGCGCGTTAACTCAATCCACTAATTCCGTTCCGGCAATTCTGTGCATCATTAAAACGATACCCGAGCCTTGGCCAAGGAGGCTCAAACAGTTTAAAT
The DNA here is from genome assembly GCF_015732765.1 of Culex quinquefasciatus. Taxonomy (NCBI): domain Eukaryota; kingdom Metazoa; phylum Arthropoda; class Insecta; order Diptera; family Culicidae; genus Culex; species Culex quinquefasciatus. Next base: position 7,632,156 of record NC_051861.1, read on the forward strand.
TACAATTTCTGCGGAAAATTTCAATATTTATTTACTTTTAAGCATATCGCTCTCTCTCTGGCTCGTCGGAACGCCCTCCCCACACAAGTGGCCACCCTGGGAGCAGGTCGAAGAAGGGTTGGGGGGATTTGCATGATCTACCTTCCCCCCAAACGGAACGCAACGCTGCGAAAAACAAGGGCTGACTCCATGAAAATTGACCTCCTTAACCGCACGAATGCTGCCGCCACCGCCGACGACGACGACGCCAGGTCTTGTGCCAAGTTCTTCCTTGGAGTCCGCAACTCCAGCTCCAGATGATGACGAAGATATGATAACGGTCGACGGGTCTTCTACACAAACACACACACACGAAACAGCTCGTGCCGAACCGACCAACCAACGGAATGCTCCTCCAGGGCCAGCAACTCCTTCTCCGAGTTCTCCGATGCGTGGAGGAGGCGGGGTGACTGGGGGTGGTGCAACGATTTGTTCTTCCCACATCATAAATCACACCACTAAGCATCGCCCTGCCGGCGGATTTGTTTGTGCTGCGAGAACGTCAAGGAGAAGGAGTGAGGCCAGATCGAAGATCCGGTGCGGTGTGGTCGACCAACGTCGGCGGAGGGGTTCGTTCTTGCAGAGTGAAGAATATCGATTTCTTCGGCTGAAGCCATCGTTCCGAGTGGCTGGTCTTATCTTTCGCGAGCAATCCCGAAGATGTTGCATCATTATCGGACAGATACGGCGATGACGGGTCCGGACAAACATCTCTCAACAGCAGGCAGATTAGCTACAGAGCGCGGGAGATCAAGATATCCGGCTGGAAGTGCACATAAACACAAATAGTGGGTAATCTGATCTGGCGCTGGTGGTCAGACCTGGCGGCAGGACGATGGTTCTGGCTTGATGATGATTGGATCATTCTAGACAGAAATTGAAACCTAATGATCGGCAGGGGTGCCAGAAAATTTAAAAATTCCAATCGAACTATCATCCTTACCTTACTATCATCTGGCAACACTGCCCAGCCCTGCGCCAAGTGATGTTAATCTGCTGTACGTGCAAACATGCTTCCTCTGTAGCTGTCGGTGATGTAAGCTTAGTTTCAAAAACCGCAGGTCCATCTGTCCACCGATCACTTGGCACAGGGACCAGAATCTTCAAAGAATTTTATATCGCTCTAATCAAATCAATTGAGGCAGCCGCAATCGATGAGGCTATTCCAAGCTCGCACTCACGTTACACGTTTTGTGATGTGTGTTTCGATTGACCACAGGTCGGCCAAGACCGACAGGAACCGTATCATAATTCCTGCGGAGGATCTTGACCAGCCCTCACATGTGCGAAGCTGACAAGCCCCGTAACAGATGTCTACAACCGACTCAGTGTTCTAGGGGCCGCTCTGTGGCGTGTGTGTGACAATCCGTCCGGGTGGTTTCAACCTCGGTGGGCTGCCCCTCTAATTGAGGCTCGGAGCCTTAATTAAATAATAATCGAACTAAATTGCTTCGCGCAAAGCAATCGCTGGACGTCCGGCCAGGTCAACAAAGTTCGGACGATTTACGGAGTTATCAAGGATCTTCGCAGGCGACTAACAAGACGGAATTCCAGCGAGGCTGTCCGTCTCATAACTAGCAAATGGATAACAATGCGCGCGAACCAGAGCACATCGCGCGCATCGAATCTTCCCGTTGACTTGCGTAGGAGTCGTCATCCAGGGCATCTCTGAACGACGACGACAACGGCGAAAAAATGTTACACATTCTCCGGGGTCAGAAACGTGCCTCAAATGGCAACCCACCAGTCGGAAACAGTTATTTCACCCAGTAGAGATGGAGGGGGGGGGGGAGGGACACTGCACAGACACACACACACACATGCGCTTTGGGGTGGAATTCCGAGCAAGGTATAGCTGTCAAATTGTTACGAAACGGAGACGACTTTGGCAAAAGGGACAAATCCGCGTGCGGTAGCAGGGTGCACCGTAGTCTGGAGTGAGCTTGGCAAGATTTGTTGAATTCATTTCTCGAACTTTTGAACTTATCGTTATAAGAAAATTCGTGAATTTCGTGATTATAATTAACTACCCTAGTAACATTTTTTGAATTTACAGGATGTTTGATGGTTCTGAAACTGCCATTGAACCGATGTTGGCTTTTATGATGAAGGGCATACAAGCCAACATCGGTTGTATGGGAAAAAATGTGATTAGAGTAGTCTACAAAACTCTCCAAATTTGGTAGAAATCTAATATTGAGTAACATTGAACAATTATCTTTTATGCTAAGTATTATTCCAGCAGCGATTAAAAAATTTCATTTTTACATTCGCGAAAAAACATCTTCAACCTACTAAGTTAACTCTGGCTATCAATATTATCCTGGTTACGGGATTCAATCTTTTCTATAAATTATCGCGAAAAGCATTTTTGTATAATAAGGTTTCTTAGCACAATTCATCATACAAAAAAGATAAATAAAAATGCAATTATGTTTGCAGTCAAATGGTTCTAAATATAATATTGATGAAATGGTATTGGGATTACGAAATTTGTAAGTTAAAAATGCGTTCACCTGATTTTTTTTATCGGCCATATCATCAAACAATTTTATTCCATTTTCAATGCAAACAAACTGACAAAAACTAACTCAATTATTTGAAAATCACGGCTGTAACTTTAAGGGATCACCAAAGTTCAGTTTTTTTCTATTAAACATTTTTTTAAACTCCTTCAAACTTAATTTTATAGAGCAATTCCAACACAAATCAGGATTTTTTCTGGTACTTTTGTATCGATTTTAACGAAACTTTGTAGACATGTTTTCCTAGGTTTATATGAGTCATTTTTGTTTTTATGGCGCCAAATGATCTCGAAAAGGGCGTAAAATATTTAGATATTTTTGTATTCTGTAATTTAAATATTACTGTATCTTAAAAATCTTATCAAAAAGTGGTCAAAGACAAACTTGTAGGAAATTGTAGGGGTTTCAGAAAAAAATACACTGAAAGAAAAAAACACGCTACTTCTATGCGATTTTTCAATTTTTAAGTTTAATAGTTAAATTTTAAGGTGATGTCATGATTTTTTTTCGTTCAAAATATTTGAGGAAATTGCCGAAAATTTTACAAAAAGACTCATGAAAAGGACAGGATGGTGTATGTCTCTCCTGAAAAAAAAACAAAAATCAAAGAAAATATTAGTAAATGAAAACTGTTTTTTAAGTGGTCGTAAACGTCAACATTTTCAAAAAACGATAGTGGGAATCGATTTTTCAGACAACTTTACATAAAAGTCTCCATATTGACAATTGTCATAAGTCCAATCCTTGCAAAGATACAGCGGGTTTAAAACTAAAAATGTTGAAAAATAGCTTTTTTGGTGGTTTTTGACAATTTCTATAAGACAGACTTGATTTTTCAGTCTCGAAAATACTTTCACCGAAAAGCTCGTTTAATTTCCCATATGTTTGTCTTCGACCGCTTTTTAATTTGACTCGTTTTAATATTTACGTAAGCTTATTTACTATACAGGTTTCTACCACACTGAAAAGAATATTCTATTTTCAGTTATGAGCAATGTGATAAAGCTTATACAGTATGTAAAAAAAGTATTTACACCCCTTGGGCACTATGCACATTTTGTGATGAAACATGTAAAAAATTTAAAGTTTGACAGGAACCTAGTACTACGTTTTGTTCAGAAACTCATGCCAAACATTGTGCTACAAAAAGTTCATGAAAATATGATTTCTATAAAAAGTTATATAACAAATACTATTACGAAAATAAAAAAGGTGCAAAAAAAGTTTGTACACCTTTCGAAAAATTAACATAAATAATGTTATTTGTTGACAAATCACCATAAATCCAGTCTCCCAACTCCGAATAGGCATCCTTGACTGATTAAAAAAATAATTTGGATTGAATATAAAGTTTACTAACTACTTAGTATAAAAATTTATATAACTCTGGAAATTCTATATAAAACTTATCTAAAGTTAATTTTGCAAACTTTTAATTCAACTAATGTCAATATATTACCATAGAATTGCTAAATAAACATTTTTGAGTGGGTATAACACCGTTTTGGGGGTATTTGTATCGATAGAATAGATTTTTCGTTGGAATTTCGTACCAACCCGGAATTACGCGGTAGGAAAATCCGCCGGCATCCGAACCGGTCCACGATTCACAAGTCAACCTATGTGGAATCGGAAAGGGCATAAAATTTCCGATCTTTTGATACCCAAACATCTAGGTTTTCTTTAAAACCTAGGTTTTTAAATACCTAAGCAAAAACGTTGTTATGGTTTCGTTTGAGCAACCTGCCAAAAATGTATGGAATTTCGTAATTTTTGTTCTCGTGGATCAAACTTACTTTTTGCCCAGGTATTTAAAAACGTAGGTTTTAAAGAAAACCTAGATGTATGGGTATCAAAAGATCGGAAATTTTATGCCTTTTTCGATTCCACATAGGTTCACTTGTGAATCGTGGACCGTTTCGGATGCCGGCGGATTTTCCTACGACGTAATTCCGGGTTGGTACGAAATTCCAACGAAAAATCTATTCTATCGATACAAATACCCCCAAAACGGTGTTATACCCACTCCAAAATGTTTATTTAGCAATTCTATGGTAATATATTGACATTTAGTTGAATTAAAAGTTTGCAAAATTAAGTTTAGATAAGTTTTATATAGAATTTCTAGAGTTATATAAACTTTTATACTAAGTAGTTAGTAAACTTTATATTCAATCCAAATTATTTTTTTAATCAGTCAAGGATGCCTATTTGGAGTTGGGAGACTGGATTTATGGTTATTTGTCAACAAATAACATTATTTATGTTAATTTTTCGAAAGGTGTACAAACTTTTTTTGCACCTTTTTTATTTTCGTAATAGTATTTGTTATATAACTTTTTATAGAAATCATCTTTTCATGAGCTTTTTGTAGCAAAATGTTTGGCATGAGTTTCTGAACAAAACGTAGTACTAGGTTCCTGTCAAACTTTAAATTTTTTACATGTTTTATCACAAAATGTGCATAGTGCTCAAGGGGTGTAAATACTTTTTTTACATACTGTATCTATAAGCCCATGCATTTTTACTAAAACAATTCTGTTTTTGAAATTGAAAACAAAAATATGTTCAAATGTGCTGAAACAAACGCGTAATATTCTAGAAGCATTAAAATGAAAGATATAATTGAAGATTTATTTTTGAAAATATTTTGGAAGATTAAATTGAAAACAAATTAAAATGATCGAAAAATGTGTACTGGCTAAAAAGCGTTCAAAAATTTACATAAATATTTATGGCTAAACTTATATCTTATTAAGCTTTCATAAATTTGGCATAAATTTTCGATAGGTTCCTAGAGCTTTATTTATTTTTTATGTACAACGGTTTAAAAAGTGATCAAAAACCATTTCTGACTTTTTTTAATTTTAATGCAAAAAAAAAAATTGACAAGACACTTTTGGAACGAACTGTCAAGTAGGACCTTTTCTGTCAATAAAGTTCGTGATGTTAATTTTTTGAAATTGATATAAAAATCCATCCAAGCAGTCACTGCCACCTCTATCACAAATTTATATTTTGGATTTGCTCTCACTCAACTTGAAGTTAATATTGTTTAATTATTGAAAACTAATAATTCGGAAACTTAAGCAAATAAACCAGTGGTTCTCAACCTTTTTCATTGCATTCCCTCCTTGGCTTATTTGAAAGACCTTCATTCCCCCCTTCTTAATTTTTAACCATTTTTTGTTAAAATTGAATAAATTAATATAATAAAATTGAAAAAAAAGTAATAAATAATTTTGTATTGAATAATTAATAATAAAAGATTGATGTCAATCAAAAATAATTGAAAAAGTTTTGCTTAAAAAAATACAGACATTGGGATTTAAAAAAAACTGAACGAAAAAAAAACTATAAATATAAATAAAAAAAAGTCTAAGTTAATGAAAGAAAGAGACAACAACAAAAAACATATAAACATTTATTTAAATAATTTGTTTGATTTAATCAAACATAATTGAACAAGTGTTGTTTTAAGAAAAAACAAAGGGATTTAAAAAAAGCTAAACGCAAAAAAAGAAATTAATTCTTATATCATTAGGAATTAAAAAAAGTCAAAAAAAAGTTATGATAGAAAGAGCACAACAACAAACAACATATAAAAATGTATTTTAAGCCTGAAAAAATTTAGTCTTACATAAATTATTGTGAAAATATAATTTTTGCAATTCCGTCGTGAAACTACTTACTTTTCCTGTCATTCTTGAACGACAAAATAGCCTACTTTTCTGTACCAAAAATAACAGAATCGAATAGCAACACTTTTCAAAATAAATGTTGAAAAGTTCTACTTTTCAGCACTGAAATGGGTGCTGAAAAGTTGAACTTTTCAGCACTTGTTTCGAAAAGTAACACTTTTCAACATTTTTTTGATTTAAACAATTTATTGACAAAATACATGAAAATTTGACATAAAATTTCACTCAGTGTGTGTTTTTTGGAATTGCAAAAAATGTTGTATGGAACTCGTTGCAAAACTTGATTTTTTCAGCACTCTTCGTATTTATCCAACTCGGTGAACCTCGTTGAATAAATGTACGACTCGTGCTGAAAAAATCCTCTTTTTGCAACTTGTTGCATAAACTACTATTTTTTAATTTTTATTTTTAATTTGGTACTAAAGCCCTATGTCAATATTTATGTACAATTGTAAAAAACACGATTAAAAACCATTTGTGATCACTTTTTTTCATTTTAATGCAAAAAAAATAAAAAATGATAAGACAACATTTTTTTCGATGGATCAACTATGGTCCCCTTGGAACGGGCTGTCAAGTAGGAGCTTTTCTGTCAAGAAGGACCGCGAGGTTAATTTTTCAAAATTGGTTTAAAAATCCATTATAAACTCTTTATGGTCGTACAAAAGGTCATTGTACTCAGAAAAATAAGCTTTATCGTTGTAAACAATATTATCAGCAATCTAAGCTTCATTTTAGGACCCAATTGAAGAACTGTTTAACGACAAAAGTTTAATCTTTCAGTTTTATTATTACAAGAAATTTTGTTTTATTATTTAGCATAAACCTCACCAAAATGCTAAAATAAAATCAAATCAAACAGTCACAAACAATATATCCAATGTATTTTAAAGAGCAGCTGAGATTGAAACGACAGCAAAAACACAAATTAATAAAAAAGATCATGATGGACAAACTGCAAAAATAATCCAGATTTTTAAAAATAGATCTATTTCAAATATTTTAAGAACTGATCAAAATTTTCTGATTCATATGAAAACGTGAAGGATTACTAAGAAAGTATCAGAAAATGATTTAATTTTTGAAAACACATTAAAGACATTAAATTTCCCCCCCAAGAATGCCCAAATTCCTCACCGGTTGAGAAACACTGAAATAAACGATAACAAAATTTGTATTTCAACAAGGATACAAAAAAAAACAAAATTACCAGGATTTTTACCGATTTGAGTTATCAACAATAAAAAAATATCATAAACTAAGAAATATTGAATAAATAAGTAAAGTTATTAGATTAAAAAATGACACCAGAAAACAAAACTATCCATTTGTAGAAGTGTAAAACACTTAAAAATTTGTTAGCTTCAAATTTACAGCAAAAAAAAATCATTTAATTTGTTTTAGTTTTACTGCAACTACTTAAAATTTATGTTTTTCTAAAAAAAATAGGTAACACATTTGGCTAGAAAAGCCTTTCGGATATTATATGATTTTTTCAAGTAATGACTGATGCAATTATGTTTCAATAGTTGAAGTCTGTCTAAAAACTCGGTTATCAAAATATTCCTTAAAATAAATTAAAACAAACATTAAGGCATTTGAAGCGAGATTCAAAGAGCAATGATTATAAATGTATGTTTCTAACATTTTTAATTTATTTTCATTATTCGATATTTTTTAACATGTTTGAAATCATTTGAAAAGAGGTAAAATTTTGAATAAATCATGCTACAATTTATCATAAAATCTAAGCATTGTTTATTATGTTCTGATTGAATTCACTTAATTTGGCCATTTCAACCATGGCAATTAAATCAACAATTAAATCAAAACCACCCCAACTGACGCAGGAAAAAAATACAAATATTCTAACCCTCATGAACTCGAAGCGTAAACCTGCGCCAGCAGTCCTTCGAGTTCCCCAAACGCCACTAACTGACGATGACAGCACGAGCCAATGGAAATGTCAAAGTGGCAAGATCAAAACTGTTGCACTCTCTGTCCCTCTGCTTCAGTGCTCCCAGAGCGTCGTCGTCGTCGGACGTTGGCAAATAGCGCTATCGATTTTAATTAATCAGCGTAAAGTTGCGCGCCGCCGCCCCGGAATTGACGACATCTCGCGAGCTTCTGGACTACGCCCGTTTCAGAATGTGGCTGAGGACGGGAGGAAAATGACCATGTTTTGTTGCGCGAAAAACATGAGTTTCAAGTCGTTCGGGATGGCAACTTTTGAGCAAGTTTGTGTGTTTTGCAGATGGTGAGGGAAATTTTCGCAACTAGTTAGAGCTCATTTTTAGACGCGAAAGAGAATGTTTGTTTATTATTTTTTGATACGAGCTCTGAAAAGTTGAACTTTTCAGCACATAAATCAATTTTATCATAACTTATTTAGGAAAAGTATATATTTTCAAAAAGGAGTTAATTTTTTTTTCATAATTTCTACCATTTTTTGGCCTGCATAAAAACTCTGAAACGCAAACCAGCTCGCGCAGATGCGCGTGCTCGCGCAATCCTCCTGCGCGCGCGAGCACACGTCGATGGGCCGCGTGGCCATCATCAGATGAATAACCTTTGATAAGCATAAATAGAGAAGAGACCCACACGTCCTCCTCATCGTCCTCCACAGACCACAGGTGTGGGTCGAAATGGTTTAACCCTTTTGCAGCAGCGCTTTGCATCTGGACAGTTTGAACCAGTGTGGGCTGATGTTACACTAAGGGTAAAAAATCGGTCAGTTTTTTAGCTAGAAAAAATAAAACTTTAAATTCAAAAATTTTACTTAATTATAAGAAAATTCAAACATAAGCAAAATAAAATATATCCTGTAAGAATTTGAAGAGCGAATTTTTCTCAGTGTGCTCAAGCGTGCAGAGGGGCCAATTTTGCGCAAAGAATGGGACATCTCGCGCTTGCAATTCTGCTACCGTTTGGATTGCCCCTTAATGGTGTCCTCGCCCCCCCCCCAACCCGGAAGGAACGGGGGAAGAATGGTGTGTTGAATATTAATTTTCAATTAAGATTGTTCCAATTACATGTACACACCAGGCCCCAGCACGTGAGCTTTTCCCGCTACCGTCTGGCAATTTATGACGCTTTTCAGGTAGATTAAGCTCACAGATAAGTAAGGCACGCCACGTCGCTCGTCGGCAGATGGGCTTTTAAGGACCAGTTTTGCATGATAATTCGAGACGGCTGCTAAATTGGTATGATTTCCTGATGGACCACTTTCCTCACAACAAGAAATGCTTGTTTTTCAAATTCTACAAAGGTGTAATTCATCCGTCAACTTTTACTTAATTTGCAGGTTCACTGGCTTTCACCTTTGTGGTGACGTCCTCCCAAAAAACAGTGGCCCTTAACAGTGAAAACCCAAAATCAAATTTGCACTTTCAACCGGTTTTTTTCCCAGCGTGCCTAACGGGAGCACCGAAAGTTTCCGAAAACAAAAATCAATTAACGCAAAACATGAATTAATTTTCTCTACCCCACGGAAGGGCGCCCCCTCACCAAGCACGCCCCATTCGAAAGTGACACCCCGAAAAATGTGGTGGTTCCCATGATGACCTGGCCCGGCAAAGTTGCATTGTCTCTTCGGGCAAAGGGCTGCTTGAAAAAAAAAAAACTGGAGCAACAACACTCCTCTTGTGGCCGGCGATCTGGCCGTTAATCGAAAAAGATGCGACCATCATCATAATTTACGACTCAATCGTCGACCGCTGGGGTATGATTTAGGGTCGCGAGGGTTTAATGCTTTCTTCGCTGGGGGTTAGGGGAGAGTGGGTGAGTTTGGTTTTTTTTTAGATATTAGTTTTTCTTCTAAATTCAATTCAATGAATGGAAAAAAAATGTAAAATTGCATTTAAAAAAAGTTAACATTGCAAAATCAGATCATTTTTTTTTTGTCTATTTTCATTACATTTAATATCTGTCATTCCAGTATGAATTAGAAAACTTTATCATTGTCAATTTTACTCGCTTGTTTGAACAGTTCCGCTATTTTCATGTAAATCGAGTTTTAATATGATGCAGAATTCTGTTTCAAATTTCCATTTATTTAAGTTCCGTGCATATTTTTAGAATTTTTAAACAAACTGACAAAAAGAGAAAAAATTACATGAAAAATTCTCCCAAAATAATCTCTAAATTTGCTTCGTGTTTGAATTTAATTCTTATAAATTCTAAATCGATATTTTAAACTTAAAATCGTGCATGAAAACAAAATTATCAATTTCGTAAAATAGAGAAATTTACGAAAAAAATCCTGGATTGTTGTCTAAAAATGTACACACTATATTTAAATTTCTTTCAGTTTTAACTTTGCTTACCAAAAAATTGAAGTTTTTTCTATTTTCTATTTTTTTAAATAAATAGGTTATCAAAAACTAATGTATTTTTCCATAACAACTTTTCAGTGATCAATTAAAAAAAAAAGTTTAAAAAAGCAAATTATTCATACTGAAAATAGGTCTCTGCAAATATTTTAAAATATTAAAAAATGTTTAAAAATGAGAAATAAGGGAGCAAAAAATAAGCTTTTTTCATAAACAAAAATGTGTTTGCATTTTCATTTTTTTCAAATATTGATTCCGGCCGACTGTTTCAGAAAAATTGGATTTGCAGAGGATTTGCAGCAATGCTAAAAGACACATGTAGCGTAAACCTATGATTTTTTTTTAAAAAATGTGTTTTTACCTTCAAAATCAACATTTTTATAAATTTTTACTCCGGATTCGGATGAGAAAAATTATTTCCAACAATTTGGTGTACAACTTTTCAATATTTGTTTGATTTTTCGTTAGAAAATTGTAAATTTAGTAAAAGATAGTTATTTGGATTATTTGGCAACAAAGTCTGTCAAAAATCAATAGAAATAGTTGAATATACGTTAACACATGTGTTATCAACTATATAAATGCTTATTTCATTGATATATACCGGGAAACTCATTTTTTCGTGTTCCAAAACATGTTTTTTAAAGAAAAAGTTCACAAATTTTTGAGGGGAGCGGTCGTGGCTGAATGGTTACGATGTTCGCTTTATAAGCGAATGGTTCTGGGTTCGATACCCATCTGCTCCCAACGAGAAAGTTCTGGACTCATTAAATTTGGAATTAATGAAAAAAACTTTAGCTCACGGCGGGGTTCGATCCCCTGTCCTTAGGATTGGCAAGCAAAATGCTTTCCACTATACCGTGGAGCATTAGTAGCTTTAGTAGGACTTAGACTGATATAGTTGAATCCAAGAAACGGACGAGAATAAGTTGAATGCAAGTTGAATATCAGAACATACAAGAATGCATTGCATTGCATGCATGCAGGCGCATTTGAAATGAACCACATTACCTCGCTATAAATAGCCTGGGCGACTGACTGCTAGAATTCATCCAATAAGAGATGAGAAGAATTGAAAGCATTCCCATTAGAAATGAGAACACACGAAGAATTCGAACAACAATGCCAACGGTCGTTACCACTCGCCTAGGGTGGCTCCTCAGACCATTCACCTTCCCAAAAACCGTCCAACTCCAAGCGAAACTTACTTGAGGATACCGTGGAGATTTTCCCTTAATACTCTTAAAAAAGTGGAGCATCAACACTTCCCGTCTTCCAATTCCCTTTCCTTGTCCCTGGTGCGCGGTGGAGATGGGAGCGGCCGGCAACGGACGGCTGCCATGGTGGTGAGAATCTGGTTCAGGTGGAATTGGTTCTATTCCCAATTATCGATTCCTAGGCAACTTGGGCTTAGACAATCATCACATCACATGGCGAAAATCCAGTCTGCAATCCGCTAAAATCACCGTCTCCTAGCGAAGCGAAGCGAAGCGAAAAAGTTCACAAATTTTTGAGCGCCTAAAAATTAATGTTCATTATTTTAAAAGCAAAAAATTTTTCTCGTCTTTAACAACCAGTTTCTTTAAGATCGATGCAGGGAATCATGAGAAATAACCGATTTTGTTCTTCAATCCGGCAGAAAGGCATACGATTTTAGGCATGTAACCTCATTTTGGCGCAACCTTCATTTGAAACACAGTCACGCTGCAGAACAAAAAAATTTCATAAATTTAATGAGATAAAATTTTGATATTTTTTTTAATAAGTCTAAATTTTTCAATAACTATTAACTATCAAAATTTCGCAATAACGAATTTGTTTTAGAGCAGTTCCATGCCAAATATGGAATCGGTTGTACCGGACCCTCTCCGATTTCAATATATGGAACCAGTTTCACTCGATAAAGACATTTGAGAAGGGTGTAAGTGTTTTAAATATTTTTGTATTTCGTTATTTAAATATGTCTGTATCTCGAAGCCGTTGAATCGTATCAAAATGTGGTCAAAGACAAACTTGCAGGAAATTTGACGGGCTTTCCGAAAAAAATACACTGAAAAAAAATTACGCCCCTTCTATGATATTTTTCGATTTTTAAGTTTAAAAGTCAAATTTGAAGGTGAGCTCATGATTTTTTTTCGTTCAAAATTTTTGTGAAAACAGCCTAAGATGTAACAAAAAGACTTACGAAAAATGCAGGATGGAGCAACTCACCTAAAAAATACAAAAATCATTTACTGAAACTGTTTTTTTTAAGTGCTGTAAACGTCAAAATTTTCAAAAACCGAATACGGGAATCAATTCTCCACACAATTTTACACAATAATCTCCATATTGACCACTGTCCAAAGTCCAATCCTTGTGAAGTGACAGAAGTTTTAAAAATAAAATGTTGAAAAAATGTTGTTTGATGGTTTTTGACAATTTTTATATGACAGACTTAATTTTCAGTCTCGTTAATATTTTCACCGGTAAGCTCGTCCAATTTCCCATAAGATTGTCTTCGACCACTTTTCGAAATAACTCGTTTTTTGATGATTTAAGCTACCATCCACTGAACTACACTGACAAAAATTTCTGTTTTCAATTATGAGTAATGCAATCAGCTTATATCTGTGAGCCCATACTTTCAATTGAAATGTGGTCAGAAACAATCTTATGGGAAATTGGACGAGCTTTGCGATGAAAATATTCACGAGACTGAAAAATCAAGTCTGTCATATAGAAACAGTCAAAAAACCATCAAAAAACCATAATTTTCAACATTTTTATTTTTAAAACCTCTGTAACTTCACAAGGATTGGACTAAGGACAGTGCTTAACATGCTTTGCATGTTTCCGATTTTTTGCAACCACGTGACTTATTCAGATATGAAATGAAGCATGTTAATCGGATATGTCAACAATTGATCCTACTAAGGCCTACCTAGCCTACTAACAACACCTCTGCGATTTCCGCTAGTGCGGAAAACAATCACAGCAGAATGATAATTAGCCGCAATACTAAATTAACTTTTAAAAAACACACACACAGAGAGAGATTTGACAAATTTTACAGTTGAATACGAGAAATGGAACAATTTTTGAACCCATTTTGGCATTTTTATTATTTTTTACAATGAAAAATACGTTTTTTCGGAAATTTACATATAGGTCCCTTTGGCACCAAATTTTCAAAGCAGCATTATTTTATTATAGAATTTATTATTGAAAACACCTATTTTTTTCAAGTGTTTAAAAAAGGCTCCTTGGTCACGAGATATCCAATAGTTACCCCTTAGGACAAAGTTTCACGCAAATCGAAGAGGGGAACTGCTATGTGAATTGGTGGAGAATGACATAGTTTAATGAGCAATTCTCTACGAAATCGGTCTTTTTTCTTCAATTTTAATTTTTGTATTTTTTAATCCGGCTGAAACTTTTTTGGTGCCTTCGGTATGCCCAAAGAAGCCATTTTGCATCATTAGTTTGTCCATATAATTTTCCATACAAATTCCAGCTGTCCATACAAAAATGATGTATGAAAATTCAAAAATCTGTATCTTTTGAAGGAATTTTTTGATCGATTTGGTGTCTTCGGCAAAGTTGTAGGTATGGATACGGACTACACTGGAAAAATAATACACGGTAAAAAAATTTGGTGATTTTTTATTTAACTTTTATCACTAAAACTTGATTTACAAAAACACTATTTTAATTTTTTTATTTTTTGATATGTTTTAGAAGACATAAAATGCCAACTTTTCAGAAATTTCCAGGTTGTGCAAAAAATCACTGACCGAGTTATGAATTTTTTAATCAATACTGATTTTTTCAAAAAATCGAAATTTTGGTCGTAAAAATTTTTCAACTTCATTTTTCGATGTAAAATCAAATTTGCAATCAAAAAGTACTTTACTAAAATTTTGATAAAGTGCACCGTTTTCAAGTTATAGCCATATTTAAGTGACTTTTTTGAAAATAGTCGCAGTTTTTCATTTTTAAATTAGTGCACATGTTTGCCCAGTTTTGAAAAAAATATTTTTGAAAAGCTGAGAAAATTCTCTATATTTTGCTTATTCGGACTATGTTGATACGACCTTTAGTTGCTGAGATATTGCAATGCAAAGGTTTAAAAACAGGAAAATTGATGTTTTCTAAGTTTCACCCAAACAACCCACCATTTTCTATCGTCAATATCTCAGCAACTAATGGTCCGATTTTCAATGTTAATATATGAAACAATTGTGAAATTTTCCGATCTTTTCGAAAAAATATTTTGGAATTTTCAAATCAAGACAAACATTTTAAAAGGGCGTAATATTGAATGTTTGGCCTTTGTGAAATGTTAGTCTTGATTTGAAAATTCCAAAAATATTTTTCGAAAAGATCGGAAAATTTCACAAATGTTTCATATATTAACATTGAAAATCGGACCATTAGTTGCTGAGATATTGACGATAGAAAATGGTGGGTTGTTTGGGTGAAACTTAGAAAACATCAATTTTCCTGTTTTTAAACCTTTGCATTGCAATATCTCAGCAACTAAAGGTCGTATCAACAAAGTCCAAATAAGCAAAATATAGAGAATTTTCTCAGCTTTTCAAAAATATTTTTTCAAAACTGGGCAAACATGTGCACTAATTTAAAAATGAAAACTGCGACTATTTTCAAAAAGTCACTTAAATATGGCTATAACTTGAAAACGGTGCACTTTATCAAAATTTCAGTAAAGTACTTTTGATTGCAAATTTGATTTTACATCGAAAATGAAGTTGAAAAATTTTACGACCAAAATTTCGATTTTTGAAAAATCAGTATTGATTAAAAATTCATAACTCGGTCAGTGATTTTTGCACAACCTGAAATTTCTGAAAAGTTGGCATTTTATGCCTTCTAAAACATATCAAAAATAAAAAATTAAAAATAGTGTTTTTTGTAAATCAAGTTTTAGTGATAAAAGTTAAATAAAAAATCTCAAATTTTTTTACCGTGTATTATTTTTCCAGTGTAGTCCGTATCCATACCTACAACTTTGCCGAAGACACCAAATCGATCAAAAATTCCTTCAAAAGATACAGATTTTTGAATTTTCATACATCATTTTTGTATGGACAGCTGCCGAATTTGTATGGAAAATTATATGGACAAACTAATGATGCAAAATGGCTTCTTTGGGCATACCGAAGGCACCAAAAAAGTTTCAGTCGGATTAAAAAATACAAAAAAAATCGAATGACCGAAATCCTAGAGAACTGCTCTAATGTATTGAGTTACTACTTTGTGACAGCTTGCAAAATACCGTTATTGTGTATTTTAATTATCTGGTGATCAGAATCAAATCATTGACAGTTTCTTAAAATATTTCATGACATTGAAGCTTCAATATGAAGCCATTGAAATGTTTTTAAAATGCTCCTATTTTTAAAAAAATAAATTTAACTTTGTTTTTGAGCCAAAGTGACTCAAATCACATAATTTTAAACGCTTAAAGATATCCTACGACACTCTCCCCTATTCGCTGCACTTTCCCACAGGTGATGAACCCTCCTTTCGCCCTGCTACGCCGTGTTTCCGTGATATGGTTTCATCAAGTCACACACACACACAAGATGAATGTTTTCAACGAAACACACAAAACATCGCAGCGCAGGTCGATGATCGTTATTTCATTAGCACCACATGTCATGTCCCAGCGGCGCACAGGTCGTCGTGTGTAATGCGAGAAGAGTTTGCCGGTGCCTCCCCAAAACCCATTGACATAATTTAAATCACCTTCGCCCTCCCCGGACTCGTTGCGAGCCGTTAATTTCGGCTTGTTTTTAATTATGATGAACGACATCATCATCGACTTGGAACTGGTTCACCAAAATTGATCGAATTGTTTTTCAGGGGAAAAAAGGCAATCCCAACAGGTCGTCACAGGTTTCACCTGACTACCTGCGGGGAAGAGTCAAAGTAGTTAAGTTTTATTAAATCGTCTTTTGATTGTTCCCGGAGTTCGAACGGGACTTGAGCTCTATAGCTGAGAGCTCCAATTTTTCTCAGGGCGAGGTCAACCGTGTTGACCCGCGGCCGCGTGACTACGTTCATGCTGGGAATGGGCCATAATTTCAAATTACACAAAATACCATAATTTTTACCATCTTTTCAAACAAGGTGCCAAAAATCTCTCAAATTTAGCCCTAATGTACTGTAATTTCAGCTCAAATTTTTATCAATTTGAATCAAAATCGATTCAATTAGCTCACGACCCTCACCGGCGCGCTCCACACACCGGAACTATCAAACAAAAAGTTACCGAACCATAATTCACCGGGCATTTATCACTTCTTTCTAATTAGCCAGGACGGCGGCGATCGCTGGAAAAAAAAGCACCTCAGAAGCTACCGCGCGGCTCGCAATTGACGTAATTTTGGCAATAATTGCCAAATTAGCTAGGCTTTGTGAGCGAGCGAGCGAGCAAGAAAACAAAACAACAACAAAAATGCTAGAAACAACGAAAAAATACAGCATAAACATGCTCCCGGTCGGTGTATCTCTTTGCCACCTTTCCGGTCCGGAGGTGCAGTGGCCGCGCGGAAGCTGGGGTGGTCCTTTTTGAATGTTTTTTGCCTAAATTTAGGTGATTTTCAATTCATCAATTGCAAACACGCAGGCGCATTCAGCAAACAACTGATACAAACCAGAAACATTTCACGCCTACTTTGAGGCGAAGTCGTTAATCAGGACCACCCAAAGTCGATCAAAGCGTGGCAATTTTTCGTACCAGCATTTTCGCAGAGGGATGCCCCCTCCCCCCCACCCCCCACCCCCTTTACCCCTGGCAAAATGCAAGTGCGACGAACCCGGCCCATCGGAAGAATTACAACGTGCCTGCTACGATCATTCCGGTGTTACGTAACGATGACGTCAACACGCGGTTAGACAGCTACCGGTGCGATCTTGATGACATTCTGGGCAGTGTTGCCAATTGATTGTTTAGATTACATTTCTTGGCATCAATTCTGGAGTTTTATTAAAAGGTCCAATAAATCAAATTTTCAGTTTTTGCTTTTTGGGTGTTTTTCAATACCCCTGACTCAAGACGTTTCCAAAAAACACCCAAAAAGCAAAAACTGGAAATTTGGTTTATTGGACCTTAAAAAAACTCCAGAATTCTAAATGTGATCCACAATAACATTAAACATTTTGAATATTTTTCAAGCCACAGAAATGAAAATTTGGCAACACTGGCTACGTATGTTTATTTCAGTGTGTGGTCTAGTAACGTACGGTAAGGGTCACCTTAATTACATTGACCTGTGTATGTGTGATTATTTTTAAGTGCCCGATGATGCACCATACCTTATCCAGTTCTTTTGATGGATGCACTTGAAGAACGAGTTTCCTTGGTTAATGAACTCAGTTCTGGGAAATTGTCAGTTGAAAATTATGTGTTTTCTTGAGGTGTGTTCGAAACAACTAAAAGCTTGGCTAATGATGAAAACCATATCAAACCAATACATTGGAATATTGAATCGCTTCATGCTTCATGCTTCGGACTTCAATTTTAAAAAATTGCCATTATTCAATGTTTCAACCAATTTTTGATCTTTAAATAGCATATGAAAGAAGAACTCCTAAAATTTTACAAAATTTATGGACTGGAAGTTTTACTTGTTTTTGTGACTTTGCCAACGATTTTAACATTTCCTATATTTTTAGTAAAAAGAAGCATGCAGTAATTTTTACAGTGTCCAGACTGTGCTTCTACGCATTTTTTTACAATGTAATGATAATGGTGCCGTTCTATAGCAGGAAATGTCAAAAACAAGCAAAACATTTAAAAAGTGACTTAAAAACATGAAAATTTAGAACGACAAAATATACTGATAGAAGCTGGTAGATTAGGTTCAATGTTACGAAAAACAAACAAAAACTAAACAAAATAAATGTAAATTAAAATACTAGAAATCAATCAAGAAACACATTAAACAAGAGAAGTAAAGTTTTTCGTAAAACAAAAATTGCACAAAATGACCTCCTTAACACGGGAAAAATAAAAAAATCGAAAAAAAACATTTGGGAAGTAGAGGAATAAGGATATCGATCAAATGCAAATTTTTGCCTTTTATTCATTTTTAATCAGCTTTTGAAATACACATTGTCGTCAATGTTATGGCAACAATTGTTGATATCAATGTTATTTAAACAATAATTTGATTTTGTTAGTTCTATGATCACTTTATGTAAGGTTATCAGTAATTTGAAGTACTTCCCTCGTAAAAAAAATTTAGAAAATTTTGGTCTGAACAACGATACGAATAGAATAATGCCTTTTGACTAATTTACCAATTTTAACAAGAAATGTTTAAAATTGTGAGTGAAGCGAACCGGCGAACACCGTTATTGATTTTATAAAGAGTTTTGAAAAAAGAAGCTGTTTGATGGAAATTATTAGATACAAAATATGATTTTTTTGAATTTTATTCAAAGTAAAACTTTTTTAAGCTTTTTATGAAATTAAAAAAAAATTGAAAACAAAACTTGATCGAACAATTAAAATTATAACAAATCTGAATTATTGATCATCCATTTTCCAGTAATCAATGAGCATCACTCAGAAAAGCTGAAAAGTTGAAATGCAAACTCAAATATTTAATTTTTCATGTTCCAAAAACCAAGGGCAAAACCAGCAAAACTAATTTATGCCAAAAACACAAAATGTAATGCAAAAACAAACTTATTCAACTGATTGTTAACCGATTAAAATTAATTTTATAATGTTACTTTTTGCATTTATGATTAAATGGTTCACTTCAAAACTTATTGCAAGTTTAGTTTTTAATGCCTTAGATCGAATAAAAAAGGGTTTTTTTTAGAAAAATAAATGCAATAAAATTTTATATTTTTTGACTACTATTTAACAGATACTATTTAAACAACTTTTTAAATATTGTTTGTCTAGAAGTTTATTTAAAAATATAAGCAATTCAATTTGAAAAAAGCCACTTTTATCAAAAAACCATAACTGTCACAACTATCGTCCAAGGGGTCATTCTTATGCAAAATCAGCTGAACATTCCGAAAAAAAATACTTTCAATAGCACACGATTGAGTTTTAGGGGTTAAAAATTCGAAAAACTGGTCAAAAATGGTCAGTATTATATTTTTTTCCAAAAACATTTTTGTAAAATTCTGATAACTCTTGAAGAATACATGAAAACCCCTTTTGTCTGTATATCAACATTTTTGTTTTTGTCTGCTCTACAACTTTGTAGAACATTGTTACACTCTAAAAAGTAACCCTGCAAAGTTAGAAAAAAACACGTAATTTTAAAATGAAAAATTTTGTTCTAAATAAAAAAAATTACCCTTCTTGGTTATTTCAGATTCAAAAAGTACATTAAATTTACCATAAAATGACATTTCTCACGATTTTTGACAGTTGAGTAACGGGAAATGGCCACGATTTCAAAACTATTTTTCAACTTTTTTTGATGGAAAATTCGTTTTTTCGGAATTTTGAGTACGCCATCAAATCGGGCGTCTAATTTTACACAAAAGTCCCTTTGACACCAAATTTCTTTTTCTTCACGGTTGCGAACTACAAAACACTAAAAACCAGAAAAATGAAAGGGGTCGTACCGCCCCACCGTCACGAGATATCGAAAAATGGACCTCAAATTCGTGATCAGGGACCAAAATTACCCCTTAGAGCAAAGTTTCACGAAAATCGAAGAAGGGTCGGGGCAACTTTTTCGATTTCGTGTGAGTTGGTGGAGCAACGATGCCAGATTATTTTATGGAAGATCTGTATTTTCTTAAAAATAAATCTGTATTTTATCTGTATCGCGTCAAATTCGAAGCCATACAAAACATTTTTAAAATTTTAACAGCAGAACTAAGCTTTATTAAAGCATAATTCAATTACTAAATTGTTGATTTTTTTAAATATTCAATTTAAAAAAATCTGTACATACAGATTTTTGTGATTTTTGGGATCCAAAAATATGTGTAATACAGATTTATTTGTATATCTGACATAGCTGTGGTGGAGAATTACCCAACTTCGTTACATTTCATCCGATTTTTTCTGTCTTAGACGCAAAAGAAAGGTGACGAGTTTGGCTATTTAAGAAAAATAGTAACTTCTTTCAAAAATCTTGTTAAACATTTGAAAAAGTCGTATGAAACCTTAAAATGGCGTTTTGACCGTGTCTGGACCTAAGAGCCTATGTCTAAAAATATTTTTATCGGATTCCTCGGAAAATTTCACATGAGTTTTCAGAAAATTGGCAATGTCAAACCGTACGTTTTCGAGATACGAGTTTTTGAAAATAAAAACTGAGTTTTTCGACGCGCCGCGCTTTGCCGAAAATTACGATATCGGCAAAAAATCGACTTTTATCACTAAAACTGCGATAACTTCAAAATTTCAGCAAAGACCTATACATGTTTGGGTACAAAAATTTTGATACCCAAACATTTATAGGTCATCGCTGAAATTTTAAAGTTATCGCAGTTTTAGTGAAAAAAGCTGTTTTTTTTCCTTTTTCGGCATTTTTTTGTGTCACGTGCAAGCGCGTCGAAAAATTCAGTTTTTATTTTCAAAAATCATATCTCGGAAACGTTTGGTTCGACATCGCCAATTGTTTTTAAATGTTTTGTGAAATTTTCCGAGGAATCTGATGAAAATATTTTCAGAATAATAATGTTTGAGCCATACAGAATTACGGCCACCAGTTTTGCAACTGAGTCACGACTTTTTTTTTTTTTTGATAAAAATATGTATTTTGCAAAAAAAAATAAAGCCTACTCATTTTAATTTTTTTTGATAACGGGTTTTGTTGTTAGTTTGAATTTTCAGTTGAAAAATACTTGGAATTTATTTAAATTGAATATTGAAAGAAATGCTCATTAGTGACCATTTATAAAAATAGTTTTCGGAATAGTTCAGAAAATTTTCTAATGCCAACATCTCAAAAGCTTATGGTCCAATTTTAAATATTTTTTTTTTTCTGAATTCGGGAGTAATGTTCAACATTTGACCCAAAAATATTTTTTTTCGAGAATGACAGTTAATTTCAATTCCCCATTTTAGTGCAGGCCAAATAAAGAAAGACAAATGAAACCCATTCCCGGAATATGGGAAGAACGGCTCATTTGTTCAGACCATATTTTTGCAATTTTAACACAAAATTTAATTTAATGTCATAGAATTAACTGTAAGAGTCAATACAAAACCAACAAAATACTGGAGATTAGTTGAAGTTGTTGCTCCCATGTGGTCAAGTAGTTTGCCCAACTACCATGTATGATTGCAATTTGCCAAACTGCCCCCAGTTAGTTTACCAGAGAGCCTCTCCGATATCCATAAACCTGCACAAAAAAAAAACGTTCAGCGTGAAGTGCAAACAATTTTCCGGTCGCCCGGTATCGCCGGTGCCAAGATCAGCCCAGCCCAGTCTAGTCCCCCAGAGGGTAAGTGCATCCATTCATGCAATGACCTAAACTTACCTGGCTACATCAAATAAAGCTTTTCGGTGCGGAGGCGGGGGTTTGGGGACGGACATGCATTTCCTGGATCCAAATTGTGCGCTCTCGATGTTGTTTGTCTTACACGACGGCGGCGACGGATTCCGACGACGACGGAACCAATACGGGTTGAGGGCATCATAAAGTTGGCCGAGATTTTGTAATAGGATTAGCGATAGGCTAATAGTATGTTACCGGCTAAGCTAATCAGCCCGAACGCATCTCTCTCTCCGTTGCCAGAGTTGTTCGATTGAAGGTGGAAAAGTTTCAGCCCCGCCACCTTCACAGCCCAGGAAAGGTTCTGTTTTTTTTTCGGTTCCGAAGCGGTAAGCCACACACACTGCATAATTCCGCCTGAGCTTTCAAGTTGTGTTGTTGCTGCTCAAGTTCGCGCTTCAAGCGGATTGAGCGCGCTTTGGACACGAGTCAGCTAGGGGAGGACTTAAACAAACAAGAAACGCAGAAGGGGAAATTTTGATCCAACCCGCCGCAGATGCACGTGAACGATACGATGAACCTGGAACATGGACCGGCCGCGATTTGCCGCGTGCGATCAAATATTGACATTCCTGGTGCAGCTGAGCTGGGACGGTAAGACAAAATAACAAACTTGCAACTGATGGAACTGTGTAGATCTTAATTTTGGGAAAAGAGGTTTGGAGTTGTTAGTTTACATCTGAGTTGTTCAAGTTGAAAGGATTTCGATTCGAAAGTCAACGAATGATACGTTTGCTTACAAAAGATATCGATTGAACTCTTTATGGTTGCGCTGTCTTTAAACTTTCATTTATTTTATTAAAACTTAAGGGGCTACATACATGTAGAAAATCACAAAATTTCATATTACAAAAAAATATTTAATCCACTTAAAAGATGATTTTCAATCACTCCTGAAAGTTTCATGAAGATATTTCATGATTTAACTAGGCTCAGAATTTTGCCATGCGCAAAGCCAACTATCAAACTTTCTGAGCGTTTTTCTCTGAACACCAAGTTGATTTACGGGTGCCACGATATCTCGAAATGGGACGGACCAAATTGGCTGAAATTTTGGGTGAAGACTCTCAAGACATATCTTGTGTGCATGACGAAGCCCGATTTTGAAATTTTGAATTATCAAAAAATACAAAAATCAAAAACTGGCGATTTTTTATTTGTAAAACAGAAAAATATTTTTATCTTTTTTAAAAATAAGCTTTTTTAAAATCGAACTTCGTCATGCACACGGGACCGGTTTAACGAGTCTTGAGTTGAGATATCGTGGCACCCGTGTTTTGAAACTGCTAACTTCTAATAGCTATATCTCGGCAACGGTACAACCAAATGGCTTCAAATTTGTTTTGTTAGTAGATGAAAATGTATATTTTAATGCCCTGAAAACAGATTTTGGAAAAAGTTTAAGTGTGTGCTCAAACCAACCTCCGACATTTAAGCCGATTTACATGTATGTATTTCGACCATTTTTATTTTTTGTATTTTTTTATTTGACTCAAACTTTGAAACTTTAAGCTTTTTTGCGTCATTTGTTCACCCATACAAGTCTCCAAACAATTTTGGCTGCTCTCCATACAAAAATGGTATGTAAATATTCAAACAGCTGTAACTTTTGAGTGAATTTTCTGATCAATTTGGTGTCTTGGGCAAAGTTGTTGGTATTGTTGAGGAATTTTGAGAAAAAAATAGGTACACGGATTTTTTTTTGTAGATTTTTTGATCAACTTTTTTTTTCACTAAAACTCAATTTCCCAAAATATTTTTTGATTTTCGAGATTTTTTTATATGTTTCAAGGGACAAAAATCGGCAACTTTTGAGCCATAGAGAAACATGGTCAAAAAATCTGCCGCCGAGTTATGAATTTTTGAAAAAAACAGTGATTTTTGGAATAAATCGAAGTTTCATGCAAAAACAAGTTTGACATTATTTTTCAATGCAAAATTTAATTTGCAATCGAAAAGTACTTTACAGATTTTTTGATAAAGGGTTTCGTTTTCAAGATATATCCACCGAAAGTTTGATTTTAGCAAAATATTGGCAGTTCTTCAATTTTTTCAAATAGTGACCATAAATGACCATTTCTAAAAATATTTTTTTTGAGAAGTTCTGAAAATTTGCTATAAAATTATCTAAGAGATATTGAAGATTGAACCTCGAGTTGCTGAGATAGAGCCGCTTTAAGAAAAAGAAACACGAAAATTAAAGTTTTCTCAATCTCACCAAAACAACCCACCATTTTCTAATGACGATATCTCAGCAAAAAATCGTCCAATTATCAATGTTAATGCATGAAACATTCGTCAAATTTTCTGATCTTTTCGAAAAAAATATTTTGAAAATTGTTAAATCAAGACTAACTTTTTGAAAGGGCCAAACATTGAATATTACGCCCATTTAAAATGCTAGTATAGATTCAAAAATTTCAAAATATTTTTTTTGGAAAAGATCGGAAAATTTCACGAATTTTTCATGTATTAAAATTGAAAATCGGACCATTGTTTGCTGAGATATGGTCATAAGAAAATGGTGAGTTGTTTTGGTGAGATTAAGAAAACTTAAATTTTTGTGTGTTTTTTTTAAGCGGCTCTATCTCAGAAACCCGAGGTCCAATCTTCAATATCTCTTAGACAATTTTATATCAAATTTTCTGAACTTTAAAAAATATATTTTTAGAAACGGTCACTCATGGTAACAATTTTTAAAAATTGTAAAACTGCAAATATTTCGCTAAAATCAAACTTTTGGTGGTTATATCTTGAAAACGGAGCACTTTATCAAAAAATCTATAAAGTACTTTTCGATTGCAAATTCAATTTTGCATTGAAAAATAATGTCAAACTTGTTTTTGCATGAAACTTCGATTTTTTCCAAAACTCACTATTTTTTCAAAAATTCATAACTCGGCGGCAGATTTTTTGACAATCTTTCTCTATGGCTCAAAAGTTGCGGAATTTTGTCCCCTAAAACATATAAAAAAAATCTTGAAAATATAAAAAAACACGTATTTTGGGAAATTAAGTTTTAGTGAAAAAGAAGTTGATTAAAAAATCTGCAATTTTTTTTCCGTGTAGGACCTATTTTTTTCTCAAAAGACCTCAACAATACCTACAACTTTGCCGAAGACACCAACTTGATCAGAAAATTCACTCAAAAGTTACAGCTGTTTGAATATTTACATACCATTTTTGTATGGACAGCAGCCAAAATTGTATGGAAACTTGTATGGGTGAACCAATGACGCAAAATAGCTTATTTGGCCATAGGGAAAGCCCCCACAAAGTTTGAGTCAAATGAAAAAATGCAAATAAAATCCATTTCCGGTTTTGGTAGAGAATTGCTCAGAGAACATTAATTTTCAACCAAAAAACACAGCTTCCGAAACTCTTCCACAACTTGCAAATTGCAGACTGCAGCAAAGAGTCCCGCAAAATCCGCAACAGCAACAAAGAGTTCGTGCAGCGAGTACATCACGCAAAAATCTACAATTACTTTGTCGTTACCGGGGCCGGAATGGCGCGCTCCACCAACTTTGAACTGGATCAATTCTGCGCTCACAAAATAAGCAGTTCACGTCTCGTTAACATTATGCTGCACTCGTTTTTTTTTTTGTTGAGGTTATGTTTTCCACGCGCAACATGATCGACCCAGAGACTCGGACTTGACATGACTGGAGCGCTTGCCGAGACAAAAATGCTCAGGATGCCGATTAAGTGCGTTGATAAGTGCAGCTGGTGGACCAAGTAAAAAGAAGAAAACTGTTCAGAAAAAAATCCATCATCTTTATTGTTGCCGTGAGTTTGGTCAAAAGTGTGGACTCTAAACTGGGTAGACGACTGTCTTCTTCTTGCGTTTTTTTAGGGGTAAGAAAGTGCGGGGTAATTTCAATTTAACAGTTATTATTGCCTATAAGAGCGAGGCCAAGCAGTTTTGTGCATGTTTAACTGATTGAAATCACTTTCTTGGAGTGGGAAAATAAACAGATGACATGCCAACAGTGGCCACAGGCCACGGACAAGGCCCTTTCATGGGGGTAAGAGAGCGCGTAGTTGACCATTCGATTTGCGGAGTGAAAACAAATAGTTGGAATTCCGCTGGTGGTGGCCCAACATATCCCAGTACGGTCCCCAAGTCAGGTTCGACAATCTACACTCCAAGATCAACCAGAGAGTTCAATGTTTGTTTCTTCCACAAGTCCACCAGCCCTTGGGTGGTTTGCCTGTACCGATCATATCTTCGTCATAATGCGCATTGTTAAACAGTCGTCAAACATCACGCAATCTTAACCTCAAAACTTGTGGAAAGGTGCTTTGGATTATCATTAAACACGACTTTCCACTCCTCTCCCCCAAGCGGGTTTCCAAGTTGCGTGCCCATAATTAGACACAGTTCTAGCTAATTTCAACACGGAAAGGGTCGGTCAGAACTTCAAAAAGGCCAATCAACTAAATCGAGTTAATCAATTTTCTGACCAACAAATGTTCGCACATTCCTCTTTTCCCTTCTTAATTTACGATTAATCCCATAATTCTCCCCCACCCAACCCTCGAAGAATCGTGTGAAACTGGCCATCTCAACTCCAGAAGCGCTCAGCATCCCTCTTTTTTCATGAAGGGCCCGCCTCCCCACAATCGTTACTCGACAGTCTGGACAAACGGTAGCTCTCCGCAGCGCGGGTGGGGTTAATGATGACCGGTAATTTATATGACATAATGCGCAGGTTCATTTTCATCAAGCACGGCAATATCATCAAAATGAAATAAACAGAAAGCACCCGCAAATCAGTACGGTAGTAACGGCAGCAGCAGCAGCAGCATTACCAGCAGGGTGGCGGAACAGTGCGGTGGGAAAGAGTTGGGATATGTGATGAATATCTTAAATCTTAAAAGAGAAATTTTGTTGAAGTCATTCGATGGAAACAAAATATGTTTGACTACCTTTTAAAATGCTTATTAGTAAAAATACAAACACGCAAATTTCCAAATATAATTCAGCCAAAAAAAAATCGCTAGGAGGTCATCACAGATCATCGAACACTACATTGATCAATTTCGACCAGACCTGCACCATCAGTTATAAAAAGCTTACAATTTTCGACAATTTAGCCCAGGGTTGCAAATGACCGAGCGAGCTAGAAACCGTATGAGGATTTAACAGGTAGCTCGTGCTCGCTCATGTTCATCGCATGCGCTCATCAGCAAGGTAGGTAGATTTTTAGTATTATTGATGAATCTTGCACATTCCAATTGGATTGCCACTTTTGAAGCTCATTTCATATTCCTGAGATAATATCATCAAAAAAAGGCATGTAATGCTGTCAGCTTAGTTCAGAGTTTGATAATCAAAAATATTTGTTTAGATTAAATTCCCGATCAATGAAAAATTGTAGACTTGCAATCAAGACACATTTGTTTAGAATTCCAGACACTCTTTTTAGCTTATTATTTTAACTTCCAATTTTAGACTAAACTTTGAAGCAACGACATTTTTGCGTCCTAAATAAGCTGTTATCAGGAAGGCAATCTTTTTTTTATATTCAAACATGGGTTTACTTGATCATCTAAGACACAGATTTGACATTCATCATGCTACATTATTTACAAATAATTGATTAACGTTCACGATTTTAAAAATATGACGTAATGTATTACCAAGAAAACATTTTTGTGTTCTTTAAAGATACTTTTCAGCTTAATTAAATAACGGACTTTCACGTGTTACTCTTTATCCACTTCAATTTTATACATCGGATGTTTTCTTCAGATAACGAAGATAAACCAAATCTGACACCTAAACTTTGACTCCTAAACAAGCTTCAAAACAAAATTTATAAAAAAATACCTGCATCCAATATTATTGAGAGTAGCTTACTTTAGCATCCATAAATAACAACTTCAAAGCACTGCTGAAAAAAGTAATTATTGTAATCCCGTAACAGGTAAAAAAGACTGCTCATTTTGCTTAATGAGCAAAACATGAGCGCGAGCGATGAGCAATTTTGCTCATAAAATGAGCGAATGAGCGAAAAATGCTCGCAAATAGTCAAATCATCATCATAATTCAAATGACATGTCAGTGTGTTACTTTTTCTAATTATTGGGTTGCAATGAAAGGTTAAGCAAAAAGTAAGGCTTTTTTTATCTTTCATTGTTTTGAAATCTTTAGAATTTCGCAATTTTTTTGATTATGTTTAATTTTATATTCTTTGATTTGGGGATGGTTTGTCCATATTTTATACTCAAAATTATAAATCTTGAAAAGGAATTTTCTAAACTTTTCAGAAAAAAATAGTGACACAAACAAAAGATCCACCGATTTTTGTTGATTCACTTTTATATCCAAAAGTTAAAGTCCCAAAATACATACCGCTGAGATTATTATTTATTTGCAATCAAACGAAGCGAAATTTTGTTTGTTTTTTTTTTTTTATTTATTAGAGTTTTTTTGAAAATAAAAAAAATCCGCAAATTACCGTACTGCAAAAACTACTAAAATTTTAAAAATTTGCAATTTGAGTATCAAACGAAGCAAAATTTTTTATGTTTTTTCACTCTATTCGAGTGTTTTTTGAAAATTTTCACAAATTACCGTATTTTCTAATCTAATCTAATCTAATCTAATCAGACCTTAGCGCAGCCAATCTTTCGAAGGGATCCTGGAGAGTGCCTTAGGTTAGATAACGCCTAGCACTCTTCTTGTCATTTATTAACATTTGCAGTGCGCCATTACATTAGAATGCATTGAAACATCACAAACGTTAAAGCGGCCAGGCCTACTGCGTAAAGCCGTATCGCAGAGATGATTCGTAATTGGGTTGAGTTTGAGCACTGAGTGTTCGAACAACAACACAATTCTGAATCGACAGGGGAGGAAGAAGCGTGGGGACACACCACCATACGCTCCGAGATTGTTTGGTTGTATTCGTTGGGAGCTCCGTGCTATGAAGGTTTGGTACTCCGGGACCCTCTGGGATGGGACATTGTATTTCCACAAATGCCCTGGACACTATTTGCCGTGGTTATAGCGCCACAACACGTTCTCTGTAACAGTATTCCTAATTCCAGTCCAAGCTTACCAAGTCGTCATGGCCTAGTGATTAGCATTTTTGCTTACTTACCCAAAGGACGGGGGATCGAACCCCGCCTCAAGCGACTTTGATTTTTCGTTCATATTCATCATTTCAAATTCTGTGTACTTAATTTTTCTCGCTAGGAGCAGATGGGAATCGAACCCAGAACCATTCGCTTACAAAGGGAACACCGTAACCATTCAGCCACGGCCGCTCCTTTTTCACAAAGTACCGTATTTTTCGAAAAAACTCAAATTTTCGAAATTTGCAACATGAGCATCAAATGAAGGGAAATTTTGTGTGCTTTTTCGATGTATTAGATTTTTTTTTGAAAATACTAAAATTGTGATACAAAAAAAGATTTGTGAAAATTTTTGAAAATCATCAATATTTTGGTGCTTTAAAAAAATACGGTGATTTGTGATTATTTTTTTTTGCATTATTTAAAAAAATCTGATAAATTGAAAAATCAAACAAAATTTCGCTTCGTTTGTGCCCATATTGCAAATAATGAAATTTTTAGTACATTCCAAAAAATACGGTATTTTATGAATAATTTTGAATACATATCTTACTTTGAAACTTACAACATTTTCGAAAAATATATTCTTAGCGAAAGCATGGAAATTTAACATGATATGGTTGAATTAATCGATTTTAGAAAGATTTAAAAAATGAGTTATGGTCCATTATCGGCGATAATATTATCGCCGAAAGAATTATCGAAGTAACGATAACGCTAACGATAGTTTATCGTTAGCGTCGTTAACAACCTTGCAAAACACAAATTTTTATTTCGAAACTAGTAAACCAAAAAAGGCATATTTTGCTTATCAATTCAAATTGACAATCCAAGATCTTTTTACAATTAAAAAAATGGTTTTGCAATTAAACTATTGGTTCGGTAAATTTTGTAATTATTTTTATTGAAAAATAAAAGAAATTTCACAATTATTTTTTTTCTATTTCCTGCTATACCAGTTAAAAATAAGAGAATTTTCACGATTTCACGGACAGCGTAAAATTCGAGATATTCCAAAATTTCCGCGAAATCACGTTTAACCCAATGTTTTTTTCATAACATAAAAATAACAAATTTAATTTTTAAATTTTGATTAATTTCCAATTGAAAAACTTGATTTTTTTATTCGAACTCTTGAAATTAACTCATATATTCGAAAGGACAATGATTTTGATCAATTCTACTACACTTTTCAATAAATAATACCCAATTGATGCGAGGAAAATTATTTTGAAAAGAAACATAATTTATTTATTTTATGATCTTAAAAATGAGAAAAGTATGTTTGCAGTTAGGCTAAGGACCTTGTAACAGTTAAAATGTTTTGAGCATTAATGGATACTTTTTGCCTCAAATAAAACAAAATGCTTTAAATTTGATTTTAGTTATTTTTCATTTTCAGCGACAAAAACAATTTTTTTAATAATTTGAAATTTTTGGTGGACATAGAAGTGCAATCAACTGATAACAAATCCATTTCCTGATTTATTGTACGTTTACCCCGATTGCTCTCGTTTAAAATAATTTTTAAATTTAATGAAAGGCAATGATTTTTTTAAGGAATGCTGTTTTTTGCAAACTAATGATAGTGTTTCATGTGCAAGGTAAATTCCGTGTAACAACAATTTGATTATCAATTAATTTTAAAAATAGCATTTCTAAAGCAAATTGAAGATTCAAACTTGGTCTATTCACGATTGAATAACTTGGACTTTAAAATATTATTTTTATCTTAAAAATGAGCTCCTTTCTGCAATGATTTGTTTTTTGTCTTAGTCTTGTGAAATTCCCACTATTTGATTGTCCCCATGAAAACTGGAAATTTTCAGATTGGATTCTTAATACAAAATTTATAGTACAAAAACCCTTCAGGTTGTTTAACAAAATATTGTATATGCTATTTTAGCAAAGCCTAGTAATGTATCAATGAGAAAATGCCATTAAATCCTTATTTTCAAGTTGTTATATCTCTGCAATGTGTAGAAAACTTGGTTTCTTTTTATTGTATTTTTTGGATTCCCGGGCAGATGGTATTAACAAAATTCATGCAATTTCAATAACAAATATTGTTAAAATAACAAAAAGTGTTATGGAAAAAAAAACGAAGTTGACTTTATAGCTGTCGGCCACCATTGCTAGTACCAACCACTAGTGTCTTCCTTTTTATCTGCAAGGACTTCGCCGCCCTAGGCTCCTAAGTGTATGAAAGTATGGCACGGAGCGACGGCGCCGAATACCCATATTTACACAAAGAATTTTAGAGCGCCCGCCGCGGGATTCAAACCAGCAACCTCTGGATTGTGAGCCAGTGCGCGGTCCGATTGATCCACACGGGCGGGACAATCCACACGGGCGGGAGTGTTATGGAATCTTCCTGAAAAATCAAATTTTGCATAAGAGTTTAATAACAGTTTATGTTATCATAACAAAAATTGTTATTGGTCTGTTATTGATTGAAAGCCAAAACAACTGGGGAATAAAATTTTTTGTTATGGAAGAATACCGCCAATTGTTATTGGGATGATCGGATTAGTTGTTAAAATAACAAAAAATAATAACAAAGATTTGTTCGAAGAATAACTAAAAGTGTTATTAGTCTGTTATTACAATAACAATCCAATAACAAAAAAATCATAACGGCGAATAACAAATCTTGTTATAATTAACATAAAATGTTATTGGCCTAGTATTTTCAAATATCAAAAAATGTTATTCCCAAGTTATTTCCGTCTGCTCGTACGCAAATGCGACGAACCATCCGAAATCTTCAAATCTGGAGTTTTTTTAAAGGTCCAATAAACCAAATTTTCAGTTTTTGCTTTTTGGGTGTTTTTTAATACCCCTGGCTCACAGCGGTTTCAAAAACACCCAAAAAGCAAAAAACTGGAAATTTGGTTTATTGGACCTTTTCAAAAAAAAACTCCAGAAATAAACATCGCCTGGTCTAAATATCAAAAAAAAAATCAAAATGCACGTGGTCCATAATTTCGGGATAAGAAATTGACATCAAATTCAAGCCAACTGCATTCGACAGAGGTTTTCCGCAGACTTACTTTAGTTATTTCTTAGTCATTACTGTTTTTTTAAATCAAATAACCAGAATGAAAATGAAACTGATTTCCAAATAATTGCGTTCATCACTGTTACCTTTTTTTCGTGCCTTACGCCAGCAGTGGGACCATCCGATCAGCTCTGATTGCGCCAACCCTTCCCAAGGTTTGCGCGTTGGTTGTCCAGCTGCAGTTCTGCACCCCCCTAGTCTCTAGACCTGGCCTAGCTGATGGTGATGATGGAGAGCCCAAGAATCGACACCACGACCAAACACGACCAGCAGGCAGCACTGGCGGCTGCGAACGGATGGAGATAGTTAAAATTATTAATTTTAATGTTTTATTCATACGCGCGCGCCCGATAAATTTCCATCGAATGACCTTTATATCTCATCCCACCTGGAAGAGCGCACCCGCGGAACTCTTTGGGCAAATTCCGGCGGCCTCGGCAAATACACGAAAGGACTTTTGCTTGATGATGTACCGGAGAACAAGCCGGTTGAAGAAGACGACCGACGACGTTCGGGCTTCTTTTGCTGATGCGCCGCATTATTAAGCGCATTACAAATCGGTTCTTGGCGGGGTCGTGTAGCCATTAGACCTAACTGTAGATGGCCACCGCGGGACCATCACAATGTGGCCTATTAACGTGATGTAGCGCTGGGGCGGGCGTGGTCCCAGAATAGAACGGAACCGTGTGGGTTTTGCTAAACAAACGATGAGCGCCGAAAAAAGTGACGACCCAGCCGGAGCGCCCTTCATAACCCTTCCGTTACACGTTCCTGATGAGGGCTTTGGGAGGAGAAGACCCTTAGGGTTGGACCAAATCAAAGTAACTATACACTTCGAGGGCCTCCTCCGTTTGCGGAGAGCATTCCTGAAGGGAGGCAAACATGTTTTCAATTGCATCTCTCGAGATTGATCTCGCGGAGAAGGGGCCAATTCAGCTCAAGTCTTAACTCTTCATAGTTGGTCTAATCTAGGTGTTTGAGGTAAATTCCATTGCAATCAACAAAAAAAGCGGGTCTAAACAATCAGGTTGGAATAGCTTCGTACCTTCACGTGGACACCTTCCGTCCCTATCTTGAAGGTAGACAATCTCGACCACAAAAACAACATCAAATCTTTGAAGAGCTGCCCCCTTTCGCGGGGTCCCTTAATCTAAGAGCACTAGAAAACGCACGCCCCGATGACCTCGAGTAGTCTGCTCGGCAAACAGGATGGTGGTCACTTCCAACCTTCCCCCCTTGGACATCTCGAGGTGAGAAATGTAAACACGTCTTGAGGAAGAGATAAGTTAAGTCTCGAGAAGGTCCGACACGCTCGGCGATCTATTGCTACAGTTTGTCTTGTTTACAATGCCACTCGTTTTTTGGCTTATGTGTAGTTTCCATTAATAATTTAAAAAAAACCCAGATTGCGACCAACCGTTACAATAATTCTCAACCCAATTGATGACATCAATTTCACAAAGCTCCAATTTTGCCAAAACAAACACAATGCCTCTTGACAATCTAGCTGCAAAAAAATAAACCGAGCAAAACAAAGTGCATTTTCACATTTACCGTTGCACAAGTTGCAGTCATGTACCATTGACGAGTGCATTCTTCTGAAACTTTTTGGCCCACAATAAATTACCTTCGTGCGGCGGCAATTTCTCCGTCAAAGCTTCACTTTTCGGGAGGGGAATCTGTTTTTTTTTTTGCTTGGTTTTTGGAGGTACGCAGTGTGAATTTATTTATGAACCGTACGGTAAGTCAAGTTTGGTAGAAAAAGCTTTAAAAAAAGTGCAACCTTTTAACGTGAAGATTTATATGCGATCCATTCAAAGGCACCGAAAAGTGCAGCTGCCTCAATGCAGGTTGAGGTAAAAATGGTAAAAAATGAACTGAGATCGAAAGAAAGAAAGAAAGTAGAACGATGACCGATAGGATTTAAAGTGCAGTACAGGTAAGTTATGGGATTGAATTGGTTTAACTTTATACTGCCCTTGATACAAAACGCTAAACTGCCTTGTTCACATAAATGTTGCATAAATGATGCTTTTTGGCAAGAGGTTTAGGCTCGGGTGGTATATTTTAAGGGAAATTTATCCTTATTTACATAAATTCATCAATAACTTACAAATAGTGGAAATTTTTATGGGGTATTTATGCGAACAAGGGCAGTTCAGCGTTTTGAATCAATTTTCTGCTCTACAATTTTGTAGAACATAGTTAAACTCTAAAAAATAACCCTACAAAATTCATTTTTATACAGTTGAGTAGCTGAAAATGGCAGAGTTTTTTTTATAAACATTTTTAGTGTTTTTTTTTTGTTTCAATGAAAAATACGTTTTTCATAATTTTGAGTACGCCATCACATTGGGCGTCTAATTTTACATAAAAGTCCCCTTGAAACAAAATTTCCATCTCACCACCTTTTCTGGCTGCAAATTATTGAAAAACATGTCTTTATTCGCATGTTCAAAAATGGAAGGGGTCGTACCGCCCCTCCATCATGAGATATCGAAAAAACGAACCTCGGATTCGTGATCAGGGACAAAAGATACCCTTCAGGACAAAGTTTCATGCAAATCGAAGAGGGAACAGAAAAAAAATAAGACAAAATAGTTTGATTCAAAATTAGGGTGGTTCACGATATAGCGGTTTTGAGAATCTAACTTTTCAGGAATATTTTTGGAAATATTTTTGTCTTCAAGAAAATTGTTGGCCTTGCCAATCCAAGCAACTTTGTCGAAGACACCAAAATTTTATCTCGTAATCTACGCCATCTACGACCAAATTTAGGGAAAGCATCTGAGCAAACCTTCAAAATGATAGTTTTATGATATCGTTTTTTTGATATTTTGGCTCCATTCTGAGGGTAGATTTAGATTCAGTGGGAAAAATTACATGGAAAATCATATAGTTGGACATTTTTCGAATTTCGTTAGGGTGGTCCCATACACTTTTCCCTAGAAAATTAGACATTTTCAAATGAAGATATCTCGAGTTTAAAGAAAAAAAATCCTGGGATTTTTTCAGCGTTGGCCTGCGCCTTTTCCAGATATTTGAGTTTTAAATTTGCATCTTTTTTACCTTAAAATGGCTGTAACTTTTGACCCTCAAGTCCAAATTGACCTGTCACAAAATAAAAATGTTTGTTTTTTTAGAGCTCTAAAAGTACTTCGAACAACACATTTCTCTTAAACGTAACCCTGTATTGCTAAGTTCAAAAAACTGATTTTTGAAAAATTTGGTCGTAGAAGCCGTAGATAACGAGATAAAATTTTGGTGTTTTGCTTAAAGTTGCTTGGATTGGCAAGCCTAACAACTTTCTAAAAGACAAAAAAATTCTGAAATATTCCGGAAAAGCTAGATTTTCAAAAACACCGTAATAGGGTAATTCTCTACCAACTCACACGAAATCGGGAAAAGTTGCCCCGACCCCTCTTCGATTTGCGCGAAACTTTGTCCTAAGGGGTAACTTTTGTCCCTGATCACGAATCCGAGGTCCGTTTTTCGATATCTCGTGACGGAGGGGCGGTACGACCCCTTCCATTTTTGAACATGCGAAAAAAGAGGTGTTTTCCAATAATTTGCATCCTGAAACGTTGATAAGATAGAAATTTGGAGTCAAAAGGACTTTTGTGTAAAATTAGACGCCCGATTTGATGGCGTACTCAGAATTCCGAAAAAACGTATTTTTCATCGAAAAAAACACTAAAAAAGTTTTAAAAATTCTCCCATTTTCCGTTACTCGACTGTAAAAAAATTTGGAACATGTCATTTTATGGGAAATTTAATGTACTTTTCGAATCTACATTGACCCAGAAGGGTCATTTTTTCATTTAGAACAAAATTTTTCATTTTAAAATTTCGTGTTTTTTCTAACTTTGCAGGGTTATTTTTTAGAGTGTAACAATGTTCTACAAAGTTGTAGAGCAGACAATTACAAAAATTTTGGTATACAGACATAAGGGGTTTGCTTATAAACATCACGAGTTATCGCGATTTCACGAAAAAAAGTTTTGAAAAAGTTACTTTTTGCGTTTCTCTTTGTTTCGTCGTCCGTGTCTGTCGCGGGTGACCATGAACGGCCATGATCGATGACGACCAACTTTTTCAAAACTTTTTTTTCGTAAAATCGCGATAACTCGTGATGTTTATAAGCAAACCCCTTATGTCTGTATACCAAAATTTTTGTAATTGTCTGCTCTACAACTTTGTAGAACATTGTTACACTCTAAAAAATAACCCTGCAAAGTTAGAAAAAACACGAAATTTTAAAATGAAAAATTTTGTTCTAAATGAAAAAATGACCCTTCTGGGTCAATGTAGATTCGAAAAGTACATTAAATTTCCCATAAAATGACATGTTCCAAATTTTTTTACAGTCGAGTAACGGAAAATGGGAGAATTTTTAAAACTTTTTTAGTGTTTTTTTCGATGAAAAATACGTTTTTTCGGAATTCTGAGTACGCCATCAAATCGGGCGTCTAATTTTACACAAAAGTCCTTTTGACTCCAAATTTCTATCTCATCAACGTTTCAGGATGCAAATTATTGGAAAACACCTCTTTTTTCGCATGTTCAAAAATGGAAGGGGTCGTACCGCCCCTCCGTCACGAGATATTGAAAAACGGACCTCGGATTCGTGATCAGGGACAAAAGTTACCCCTTAGGACAAAGTTTCACGCAAATCGAAGAGGGGTCGGGGCAACTGCTGTGTGAGTTGGCGGAGAATTACCCAATAGTGAACCACCCTAATTTTGAATTAAACCAAAAGTTGCCCTTTTCTATTTGCAACAACTCTTCTGAAGACACCGAAGCTCCAGAACGTCACCATTTTTTGGAAAATCTATTTTCCACTTCATTTTGCGTTCTGGACCACTGTGCAATGGCAAGCGATTCAAAGAAGAAGATCAACAAAAACAAAACGCGCAGTATGGGCGTCGTTTCGAGGCTGATATGCCGCGTTTCTTTTTCGGGAATACGCGCAATATGGCAAGGGGATGGCAACCCTATTCCATCTAAAGCAAACTGGCAGCAGTCGACATTGGCAGGGTTGTCAAACGAGAGCCCACAGCAACAAGCACGAGCTGTCAAATGGTAGCCCACAACAAATCAATGTTTTGATTTTTAATTGTCAAGTTTTTCGCAATTTAAACAATAGATTCTTAATAAATTTACGTGATTTGTGCTCCTGATGACAATTTTTTATCATATTATTGGGGATTCAATCCCAATACTGACAGAAAATTGGTATTGAGAATATTTTTTTTTCTGTTTACCTTTTTTGTGACCGTACACTGAAAATCAACATTATACATTTATTATTTTGCTCTACACATTTGCATGGGATTTTTCAGTTCAACCAGGATAACACACTTTGGTGTAATTATTGTAATATGTATAATACTGATTCTCAGTGTACGTTATCTGAACTTCCAAGATGGCGGCTTCATCGCAACAAATAGCAAATGTTACGAAATGTTTAAACGTAAATCCCCTAGAAGTTACTTAGAAATTATGTTACGACCCAGCAAAACAAACCAAGCCAAGTGTGTTGTTAATTCTGTTTGTTCTACTTTTCAACCAGCCATCGAGCCCGGCTGAGCATCAACACTTGAGCGTGTGTGGGCGGCCAAATTTTCCAACTTTGAAGTTGTAAATCAAATCTCGAGAACCAATTGCCGCCGCCACCACAGAGCAACGCGTCGGCGTTCGACATGGTATTGAAGAAAAGCGTTTACATCACTCAACTCAAGAAGCTGATCCGTTGAAGAGGTACAGCACCACCAATTACTCGTGCTGGAGCAGCTGTAAAACTGTACAAATGCTCGAGAAAAAAAAAGAGTGTGTTTCTAATGGGACAAGATGCCGTCAAGTGTCGAAACTGGAACTGATCGGTGTAACGCGGGTCATTCCAAGCTGGGTGGCCTGAAATTGCTGTGAATGAGGCGTGAGGTGTAATCAAATGGAGAACTGAAGGGGAACTATTATAATTTCGGTTGACCAAGTAGAACATTTATAACAATATAAAAAAAGAACAATGTCAAACATAAAACTTAACGAAACGCCACAAACCCAACGAAAAAAACTGTCCCTTTCGTGACAGTAAAATGTGACCCCGTGCCAAATGTCCAAACTGAAAATTTTACTTTTTTAGGTTTCATTCACTTCCACCAGCACTAAATCACTTTCCTTGTGCCAAATGAACAGTTTTGGCGTGCAGACAGAGGAAGGGAAGGGGGGGGATATATGGAAAACCGGGCTAACCCATAAGCAAAGGCAGCATATTTTCCGCTGCCGACTTTCACGAACATTTTGGAGGGCCGCGCATGAAAAGATGACACGAATTAAAAACCGTTTCTCGGCCCATTTGGTTATGTATTTAGTTGTCTGGCGAAAAAAAAAAAATGAAGATGGAAAGTGGAATGAGAGAAATTGTTAGGCTTATTCTTTGGGTATTTAGCTTTTGGTATCTTTATTGTTTCATGATAAATTCAAGAGGCCAAACTCGGGACCAGATTTGCCTGACATTGAAACTGAAATTGTTTACTATGCATTAGAGTGGCCAAATGAAAATGAAGCCCTGCTCCACAAGCAGAAAACTATTTTTTAGGTTGGTTTAAACGGCTGAGCCAATTTTGAGTAATTTTGGTAAAGATCAATCCAAACATCGCCCTCAAGTATCTATTGGTAAATGATGACTATTGTTTTGGCTCAGTGGTTTAAAATATCCCAAGGATGCAGCTTGTCGAGTAAGGCGAGTAAGGGTTTGAATAAAAGTTCCATATTCTGGTCACCCAATAATACCTAAATCCGGCTAAAAATTATAACTTTGTGGAACATCTTTAAAAAAAATCAGATTTTACATTTAAAAATAATTGACAGCAATTTGTGTGCGAATTTGTGTAAGAATCATCATCAAAAGAAACTTTAAAGATAGGTACTAGCTCACTGAAAATAAAATCGTGGTTATATTCAATGATAATAACAAATTTTGTGTCAAAAATGTTTAATATTGCATTAATTTGTGGCAATTTTTTAACAGATTCAAATTTTTACGCATGTTTAGGTAAAAACAATTAATTCAACTTACCAAACTTTCAACATTCCAAAACTCATTTTGTTTGTGTTGCTGTGATACAGCCACCAAAATTTGGAAAATAATTTGATAATCATCCAAATAATACCCAATTTTTTATAGCGAGGTATTATTCACCCAATTTTCAATAAAGAAAAAACGAAACTGAAACTTTTTTTGCCAAGTTATGTAAAAGAGAATTTTGAATGTTCTAAAATAAAGGTCCTACTTGACAGCTCGTTTCAAAAGGACCATAGTTGATCCATCGAAAAAATGTTGTCTTCTCAATCTTTTTTTGCATTAAAATAAAAAAAAAAGTTTTCAGAAATGGTTTTCAGGCGCGCTTTTAATCGTTGTACATCAAAATTTACATAAGGCTGTAGGACCCTATTCTGTTCATAAATCCTTCTGAGATGTAAAATCGCATTTGAAATTAAATGAAACTTTTGATAATTTTTTTTAATGGTGCCCCAGTTCTAGAATAATAAAAAATGCCTTTTTTAATTTTGTTCGTAAATAGATCTACGAATTCTTAAAGTGGAAATTGTACCGAATATTTTCATCTATTTTCGAAAATTCATAACACAATAGCGCAAAAGTTGGCTTTTATATCCACACATACATATATGAGCAGTTCACTCAGATTTCGGTCATTCGATTTTTTTGTATTTTTTAATCCGACTGAAACTTTTTTGGTGCCTTCGGTATGCTCAAAGAAGCCATTTTGCATCATTAGTTTGTCCATATGATTTTCCATACAAATTTGGCAGCTATCCATACAAAAATTATGTATGAAAATTCAAAAATCTGTATCTTTTGAAGGAATTTTTGATCGATTTGGTGTCATCGGCAAAGTTGTAGGTATGGATATGGACTACAGTGAAGAAAAATGATACACGGTAAAAAATTTTTGGTGATTTTTTATTTAACTTTTCGTCACTAAAACTTGATTTGCAAAAAAAACACTATTTTTAATTTTTATATTTTTGATATGTTTTAGAGGACATCAAATGCCAACTTTTCAGAAATTTCCAGGTTGTGCAAAAATTTTGAGCGAGTCATGAATTTTTGAATCAATACTGATTTTTTCAAAAAATCGAAAAATTGGTCGCAAAAATTTTTCAACTTCATTTTTCGATGTAAAATCAAATTTGCAATAAAAAAGTACTCTAGTGAAATTTTGATAAAGTGCACCGTTTTCAAGTTAAATCCATATTTCGGTGACTTTTTTTGAAAATAGTCGAAGTTTTTCATTTTTTTAAATTAGTGCACATGTTTGCCCACCTTTGAAAACAATATTTTTGAAAAGCTGAGAAAATTCTCTATATTTTGCATTTTTGAACTTTGTTGATACGACCCTTCGTTGCTGAGATATTGCCATGAAAAGGTTTAAAAACAGGAAAATTGATGTTTTCTACACCCAAAGTTAAAGAACGAGGGGATAGTCCTCACGGAAAGAAACGTAAGGAAAGTGCTATATTGCGAGAGTATAGTCCTCTCGCGTGTTCATTCGTTCATTGGAACAGTTCATCCTATGAGTGGCTTATATGAACAAACGACCACCACTTAGTCACCGAAACATGGTGGCCCATACGGCAAAGGCACGGTTCAATATGCCGAAGGTCTTGGGTTCGAGTCTCGGTACCGGTACTTTTTTTGATAGATGAACTTTTTTGGAAAATGAACCATGAGTAAAGTACTCTCGGTAATTTCGGGATTTATCCTCTCCGTCCGCACACAGTACCATTTTACTACCGAATCGTGCTCTTTATCCTCTCGTATGCCGATGCCCAGTTCTGGGTGTAAGTCCCACCCAAACAACACACCATTTTCCAATGTCGATATCTCAGCAACTAAT
Organism: Culex quinquefasciatus; assembly: GCF_015732765.1. NCBI lineage: Eukaryota > Metazoa > Arthropoda > Insecta > Diptera > Culicidae > Culex > Culex quinquefasciatus. Next base: position 7,673,313 of record NC_051861.1, read on the forward strand.
GATCCGATTTTCAGTGTTAAGATATGAAATATTTGTGAAATTTTCCGATCTTTTCAAAAAAAAATATTTTCAATTTTTTTAAGCCAATACAAACATTTCAAAAGGGCGTAATATTGAATGTTCGGCCCTTTTGAAATGTTTGCTTTGATTTAAATTTTTTGAAAATATTTTTTTCGACAAGATCGGAAAACTTCCATTGTTTCATATTTTAACATTGAAAATCGGATCATTAGTTGCTGAGATATCGGCATTAGAAAATGGTGAGTTGTTTGGGTGGGACTTAGAAAACATCAATTTTCCTGTTTTTAAACCTTTGCACGGCAATATCTCAGCAACTAAGGGTCGTATCAACAAAGTTCAAACATGCAAAATATAGAGAATTTTCTCTCAAAATTTCAAAGGTGAGCAAACATGTGCACTAATTTGAAAAAATGAAAAACTTCGACTATTTTCAAAAAAGTCACCGAAATATGGATTTAACTTGAAAACGGTGCACTTTATTCAATTTCCACTAAAATACTTTTTGATTGCAAATTTGATTTTACATCGAAAAATGAAGTTAACAAATTTTTGCGACCAATTTTTCGATTTTTTGAAAAAATCAGTATTGGTTCAAAATTTCATAACTTAATGATTTTTGAACACTGGAAATTTCTGAAAAGTTGGCATTTTATGTCTTCTAGAACATATCAAAAAATAAAAAAAATAAAAATAGTGTTTTATTTTTGCAAATCAAGTTTTAGTGACAAACAGTTAAATTAAAAATCACCTAATTTTTTTACCGTGTATCATTTTTTTCAGTGTAGTCCATATTCATACCTACAACTTTGCCGAAGACACCAAATCGATAAAAAAAATCCTTAAAAAGAGACAAATTTTTGAATTTTCATACATCATTTTTGTATGGCCAGCTGCCAAATTTGTATGGAAAATTATATGGCTTCTTTGGGCACCAGAAAAGTTTCAGCCGGATTAAAAAATACAAAAAATCTAATTATCGAAATCTGAGAGAACTGCTCATATGTCCCTGGATTCTGACCAAAGTTGAGAGGGGACTAAAAAATGTAAAAATATGGATATTTCTAAAACAAGCTCAAACGTGCTAAATATGATTATTAATGCAAGAAAATGCATTTCAAGTTGTGTTATGCTGATTGGACTTTCAAATTAATTTTGAAGTGTTTCAACAACATATTTTTCATGCCCCCTGATTTTTCGGATCGATTTGAAATGGAGGGGGGGGGGAGGCAGGGCGACATTAACTCTGAAATTTTTTTCGCAACGGTCTTACAAGAAAGTTTCTTTTGAAACAATGAAAAAAAAAATACGAGACAGACAAAAAAATATTGTTTCCACTTTAATACCAACACATAACCTTCGGATTAATAGACATTGACGCTACCTCGAATGTACAACCGATTGATAGAGTCGCCTGATTTTGGATTGATGTGGTCATTGATTTTGTAAATAACAAATTGTTGGAAACGGCCTACTCATACCCTCATTTTACTCAAATATGAGTAAATTTACTCACCCCTCACACTCACGGTGAGTATCGAGAGTGTTTTCTGTGAGGAAGCCTACTCAATTTGTGAGTGTGAGTGGTTTTCCGAACTCTGCAAGAAACGCATGAAAAAAATAAATCAAAATAAAAAAAATACAAAAAAAAACGAGAATTGCACGGCCGAAATAAGGAATGCCCTACTAAACTCTGAAGAAATACTCAGCGTCAATTATATGTATAACATAGGGGAACAGCATCTAAAATCAGCGTGCCTCGAAAGTTGCCATATCAGCACTTTGACATTCAATTATAGTTCAAAAAAAGCATTTTCAACTGACATCGAGTGATAAATAGCTCAATAAGAAGTGAGCAAGCAAGTTTGTATCAAAAGTTTTGCAAAATTAGTTGTATAAATTGTGAAAACCAGCAAATTGGATGGAGTTAGGAGCAAGTGCTTCACCTACCAAACATACGAGAATTGTCCCTTGTAAAGACAATTTTAAAACTGAAATATACAAATCATGCCAAAATATGCCAAATTGTTCAAAATTATTCTCTGATTAATAATTAAAAAGATTTCACAGAGTTATAAGGTACCTAAAGTTTTGCTGAATAAAATCAAATTACCTGCATTTTATGAAAAGAAAACAAACATTACAATTGTTTTCTACTGAATCTAAAACATATTAGGTTTACCTGAAAAAATCACCAAAAACAAATGAAACCAAAAAAAATCGTTTCATCACAAAAAAATGCACTCCAATTCTGAGGTGTAAATGTATTTGTTTCGGCAAATGCTTCTTTCGCTATCATTTCCCCTCAATTTGCCGGCACCCTCTTTACAAAAGTAGTGTGTACTTTACATAATTTTCCCGCGAACTCCTCTCCGCACCAATTGATCCACGCCGCCGCGTAAATTGCGTCAAAACAAAGGTGGAATGTTATCTGATCTAATGCAAAAATGAAAGAAGAGGAAGAATACGCCAATTGAGAGTAACGAGCTCGAAAAAAAAACAGCTAGCAATTAGAAGCCACCGAAAACATATCGGAAGTGGCCGCTCGGTGTTGAGTTTGCGAAAAAAATGGGGTACGAAAAAAGCAAACATTTTTAGCACGTCTAGATAGGAGATGGATGCGATGCCACATTTATATTAATCGATGTTTGCTCTCTTTTCGAAGTTGTTTTTGGTGGGGGAGAACAACGTGATTGAATATAATTATTTTTATTTTTTAATATTCTCACTTCTTTTTTGTCAGAAAGAAAATATTTTCAATCGCAAAATATGTATATTTACCACTTTTTTGCTGTAATGCCATTTTTTTCATTCTAAATTTAAGTCATATTACAACATAAAAGAGATAATATTAGATCTTCTCATTTACACTTCCAAATATACATTTTTTTTACTGTGTATTGGAATATTTATTAAATCGTTTTAGTTCAAATCATCACAGCAAAAATATTCTCTGTATTTCTGTTTCATTTCACCTATTTTTAAAGTTCACTCACAACCTCAAATAGAACACAAACACATTCATTCACAAAACTCACACCTGGTAATTTAAATTTTTCTCACTCTAGGTGAGGAGGAAGTGTGTGTGTGTGCGAGATGGAACGAAGCGCTAAAATGTGGGTCAATCAGTTTTGAAGTGAGAGGTCTAGTTTTCCGAATTAAATAATTCATATACATATCGCGAAGGTGTCGAATGGATTGGATGGTGGTGCTCGATGGGAACTGCGCAGCGCTAGAATTGAGGAAAGAGAGGCCGGCTTCCACTCAAACTAAAGCTTATAATTTGCACACACGGGCTCTTTTATTATTTGCTGCGTGTTATGTGCTCGATAGTTCGGGGGGCTGCTTTTACGAGGCACATTTATAATTTATGAGTGATATGCACTGGTTCGGCGGCAGAGGCGAAGAAAGTGGTGGATCGGTGAAGTATGGGAAGGTGAGCAAAGTCGATCAATGTTGTTCATGAGCAGCTCCTCGCCGTCGTGCTAACTTGTCGTACGTGCATTTTGGGCCAAATTGAGTCAAGATTGCCGTTTTGTGCAGCTTAGAATACATCACCTTTTGACCTTCACAGATTCCCAAAATTCGCATTCAATCCTGAGGTATTCAATAAAAACCAAAAAAGCCCCGTTCATTTTTGTCATTTTTGATATGAAAGAAGTTTCAATCTTGTCGTGCTATCTTGATACAGCCTGAAAATTGATGTAAGTGCGACAATTGGCAAATGGGATATCAGGTCAGAACGCGTTTGACAAGACGGCGTCGAGCTGTGAAAAAAGAACCTAAAAAAATAAATATAATAAAAAAATGTCACTTTCAAAATATAGTGACATTGTTTTAAAAAGACCTAAAAAGTTTTTCCGAATGTAATAAATATCCTTCCCCCGAGATTTGATTAGAACTGGGGAGCTGGTGCGCTATACGCTTATAACTTGAAAAAAATATAAAAATTGAGATTACAAGCCATGGTATTAACATTTTAACGAAAATCATTTGTTTTCAAAATATCTTAGTTTTGGAGAAATTTATGTTTTCACAAAAAAAAACTGTTTGCAGTACTGTACAATGAAATATCACAAAAAAATCAATATATTTATAATCGATCCCAGGACATTCTAAATATGAATTTGAACGAAGCAAAATGCATTTCAAATTGTGTTTTCCATTAAAATTTTGATTTTTTTTTTTTTTAATATTTGTTTTTCCTCCTGTGTTGTTGTTTATCCACCATTCGATAATTTTGACCGATTTGTGTTCCTCGCACTTAATGTGTTGCAAAAAAAAAAACACATTGAGCTGTGATACTAGAATAAGAAGCGCCTCCTTTTCTCTAACTATCCCCCACCTATTATCTATTTTGAAGGTTATTTGTACATTTTTCCTCCAGTAAATTTACTCGATTCATGAGGCACCCGCAAACTCTGTTCCCAACTTTGAATTAATCTGCTGTTGAAAGGTAGTCCATATCTCAGCTTAGGATAGTAACTCCACACAAGTAATGTTTAAACATCGAAATAAATGAAATGAAAATATTCACATGAAAACAGCAATTAAAAAAATCCAATTCCTATCGTTTTGCAGTCATACACAATTTATGGTAGAAATTAAGTCTCCATAATCGGCAGAATTAATTAAAAAGCCTTCTTAAAATTAACCATATGAATGAATTCGCAAATACGTTTCTGAATCATTTCGATTTGATGGTAATTTTTTTACCCTGAGGTTCTGTTTTTAAATTTCGAAAGAAAGTTAAAAGGCATTTCAGAATTGGAATCCTTCCTGAATAAATGAGATAGGTTGAAAAAAAGATAAAGCCGTTGCAAATATTTCCGGAAGTTTATGTCGCCCATTCCCTCCTACCTACCCTCCAATTCAGTCGAAAACTCAGGAAGCAGTTTTTTTCATAAAACTTTAAAATTCAAAAAAATGAAAAAATATAAAAAATGAAATTACAAGCCTAGGTTTCAACATTTTGATGAAAAAGGTGATTTAAAATGCAATTTACACGCTTTCCAATCATTAGTTTATAAAATATCAATGTATTGGCAACGTTTTTTTTTACGAAAAAAAAACTTTTTGTGAGACTGTACATTGGTATTTCATGAAAATTTAAAATGTCTTCAAAAAAGTTCAAACATGCTGAATATGATCATAAACGCAGGCAGAGCTGAAAATGTCAGGGGTCCTGACGCGAAAATCGGCGACGCATACACGATTTTTTCAGATCCATTCACTGAACCGGAAAACCGTGACATAAACAAACCCGACTCAGTCGTGAGTGCCCTAGCTCACTGAGCAGCTGCAATGCGAGGCAGTAGTCGACCAACGCTCATTCGACGTTGCACGCACACACATAAAGAAACAAGTTTTTACACAAAAAGTTCGTATTAATGCGTGGAAATGTAATTTTGAATATAATTTATGGTTGTTTTAAGTGTTTTGCACAGTCTAGAACCATTCAATTGTTTAAAAATAGTCAAAATAGTGTTTAGAGAGGATTTTACGAGTCAGTCATACGACACGAATTGAGTGATTGTAGCTCATTTTTTCACGTCTCTCATTCTCCAGCAGCCGACCGGCACGAGTCAGGCGGCAGTGGTTGAACGGACACAGTAGGCTTACAGTCAGATGCTAGCAGTGAACTGACATTTTGGTTTGCTTCATGTGTACGCTGGGTTGGAAACATTTTGCAGGCCTGAACGCAGGAAAATGCATTTAAACTGGTTTCCATTGGATTAAACTTTCATTTTCATTAAAATTTTCAAGTTTTTCGAAAAACAAAATTTGTTTGCCCCCTGATTGTTCAAGCCAACAAATAATGACAGAAAAAACAGAAAATGCCTTTTTGCCTTCCTCACCTCACTGAGGCAAGGCTATAAAATCACTCGAAAATTGAACTTCTTAAATATACCTTCTAGATATACCTTCACGTATACCTATCGACTCAGAATCAAATTCTGAGCAAATGTCTGTGGGGATGTGTGTATACTTAATTTTTTTCCACACGATTTTCTCAGAACTGGCTGAACCAATTTTGGCCGGGTCAGCCTCATTCGATTTGTTTTGGGGTCCCATAAGACCCTATTAAAAATTATTATGTTTAGTAAAGTATTTAAAAAGTTATGCTAAGAAAAACATATTTTTATCTACAAAAAAGGGTGATTTTTGCATAACCCCAAAAGGCCGGGTCTTTTTGTTTACGTGCGAGTCTCGCGCCAGATGCGACACGCCCGGTTGCCACATTGCTTCAAATGAGAGTCTGCATATTTTTTGGAAAGGTCTGTATCAGGCATATATTTTTTTAATATACTTATTTTCATTATTACTTTGTAAATATGAGGAAGGCACCAACCACCTTATGGTGGATTAAGAAACGTTTTTTTTTAATAATCAAATATTCACCTTCCTGTCACGATTTTTCTATACTTATAACATGTAATGTTATGCTGTCACAAAATACAATATTTTGTATGGAACTTCGGATAATCAAATCACGAAAAAAATGTTTTTTGTATTTTTTTTTAATTTTCAAGTTTTTATCATCAAATTTGAGTCCTGCGACCCATTTGAGTCAGATTTGAATGGTTAAATGCCTATAAAATTAAGAAACTGTTTTTTTTTTTAATATTTGATCACCGCCGTTTTGGCCGCCATTTTGTATATACAAATTCTTAATCACCTTAGAGTAGTTTAGGGGTCCTACTTAAACTTAACAATTAAAAAAAGGGAACAAAAACAATTGTTTTTCGTGATTCGATTATCCGAAATAAAATTTTTCCAAGGCCTTCGGATAATCGAGCCTGGACTGTATTCGAAAAAATCCGGTTTGTTTTGAAAATTTGAGTATTAAAAAAACTGTAATATAAGTGAAAAACAATACAATATTTGCTTCTTGTAGCAAATTATGTAAATTTGAGTATTTTTCTAAAAATACGGTATTTTGATATTTTTTAGTATTTTTAGTAAAATGCTTTGAAACTTTCTAAATACCTAAAAAATACTCTTAGTAAAAGCATTGAAAATTTACCATGATTGATTGATTTAGAGCAGATCTCTACGAAATCGGTCTTTTTTCTTAAATTTTTATTTCCAAATATTCAATATTACGCCTTTTTAAAATGTTAGTCTTGGTTTGAAAATTTTGAAAAAAAAATTTTCGAAAAGATCGTAAAATTTCACGAATGTTTCATATTTTAACATTGAAAATCGGACCATTAGTTGCTGAGATATCGACATTAGAAAATGGTGTGTTGTTTGGGTGGGACTTAGAAAACATCAATTTTCCTGTTTTTAAACCTTTGCATGGCAATATCTCAGCAACTAAGGGACGTATCAACAAAGTACGAAAAAGCAAAATATAGAGAATTTTCTCAGCTTTTCAAAAATATTTTTTTCAAAGGTGGACAAACATGTGCACTAATTTGAAAAAAAAATGAAAAACTGCAACTATTTTTAACAAAGTCACCTAAATATGGATTTAACTTGAAAACGGTGCACTTTATCAAAATTTCACAAAAGTACTTTTAAATTGCAAATTTGATTTTACATCAAAAAATGAAGTTAAAAAAAATTTGCGACCAATTTTTCGATTTTTTGAAAAAAATCAGTATTGATTCAAAAATTCAAAACTCGCTCAAAGATTTTTTGAACAACCTGGAAATTTCTGAAAAGTAGGCATTTGATGTCTTCTAAAACATATGAAAAAATAAAAAAAAATTAAAAATAGTGTTTTTTGCAAATCAAGTTTTAGTAACAAAAAGTTTAATAAAAAATCACCAAAAAAAAATTTTTACCGTGTATCATTTTTTTCAGTGTAGTCCATACCCATACCTACAACTTTGCCGAAGACATCAAATCGATGAAAAAATTCCTTCAAAAGATACAGATTTTTAAATTTTCATACATCATTTTTGTATGGCCAGCTGCCAAATTTGTATGGAAAATTATATGGACAAACTAATGATGCAAAATGGCTTCTCTAGGCATACAGAACGCACCAAAAAAGTCGGATTCAAAAATACAAAAAAAAAAGAAGAATCGAAATCTGAGAGAAATGCTCTATTTTTTAAAATCGAAAAACATAACTCGGCGGCAGATTTTTTAACAATCTTTCTCTATGGCTCAAAAGTTGCGGATTTTTGTCCGGATTTTGGGAAATTGAAATTAAGTAAAAAAAAGTTGATTAAAAAATCTGCAATTTTTTTTTTCGTGTACCTATTTTTTTCTCAAAAGTCCTCAACAATACCTACAACTTTGCCGAAGACACCAAATTGATCAGAAAATTCACTCAAAAGTTAGAGCTGTTTGAATATTTACATACCATTTTTGTATGGACAGCAGCCAAAATTGTATGGACAAAATGACACAAAATAGCTTATTTGGTCATAGGAAGGCCCCCACAAAGTTTAAGTCAAATAAAAAAATACAAATAAAATCCATTTCCGGTTTTGATAGAGAATTGATTATTTCTATGGAGAATCTACTTTCTCCGTTTTATTTTCATGTTCAATTAACCTAAAAGATTGATGACTAGGCATTTTACGATTGAAAACCCCCATAACATTTACAAATAAATCAATAATAGAGGTGCTACCAAGTTCAACATGCATCCACCCATGAATGATGCGGAACTCAACAATTTACTTATTGAATTATCCTCTGTAACACCACGCGGGATTCCTACCACATTGCAGTCAATTTTCCAGCTCAGTGCAAATTCCGAGGCGCGTGAAAATAAGTGCACTCATTTGTGGGTTGAACTCAAGGTTGATAGATTTCGCTGAACCGGCCAAGCTTTCCCGTTTTAGAGAAGAAATATCGATCGTTCCGCTTTCGATCCCCGCCCCGTAATCGGGCCGCGTTATAGCACTTCATTTTTATATTCTCACCCCAAGTGGTGGCCGTTTTGAGGTTATGCAATAACCGACCATTAGAATGGCGGCTCGAGCCGACGACGACATGATGACTCAATTCTGCGCGCGCGGAAATTGATCCGCGCAGGTAAACGACCTGCGGACTAATGGAAAAAGCTGTTTGGTTGGGGAGAAAAAAAGAGTGGCAATTGCGTGAAATTGATGATGAAATTGCGGCGAATTTGCTGCATCTCTCCCCCCGGAGGAAGACGCAGAAGCCTTGACCTAGATTTGAGGGAATTGATTAAGTCGATGACTTGAGCACGATTTGCTGGTCGATCGCTACCACTTTGGTTTGCGGATGCTGATAAAGGGGTTGATGACCGTTTCCTGCTAGCATGGTTGAGCAGTTGTTCTAATTGCATCTAATCCGAGGGATTATCATTTTGTTTAGAGCAAAGCATGTAACCTCACCTATTCTGACAATTGCACTTCTCACGTCATTATCGTTGACTTTATCATAATTATTACAAGTCAAACCCCCTGGGGAAGGAATCTGGTCAGGAGATCTAAGAGCATGAACATGAACTTCAAGATCTTTCTCCACGTGGTGCCTCGTATGAGCTGACGGACGTGCCTTCCGATACAGTACTTATTAGAGACTCGCGCGTAACAAGACCTCAAGATCACACAAGTTCACCGACACCGCTGCTTGCCGTCTGCAGATCTGCACGAAGCCGGTAGCTCCCGATTAGCTACATATCGCGGAAAATCTCCTCCAAAGCTGGTCGTCGTTTGACACTGACTCGCGACTGGCAGAACATCTCCCAGGTTGACGTGTTTCACGCTACGGAGCATCTTGGCAGCGCGGAAAAACAATAAAAGGAAAATCTAATTAAAAGTCAGGCCACAGAACACTGTTCTTAGCGTTGATCCAGCGCAAAAACAGGTACGAGACAGCTCGGTAATTCACTATACCGATGAATGGGAGAGAAGCATGATATTAACCAGCACTAATGCCATTTATGTACGCATCGGGCCCTCATCCAGCCAAGGCAGCCTTGCAACGGTCGTAACGTTGCGTTAGCTGGTTTCACGGGTTCTGCACCATCCAGGAAGGGGTCAGAATTCTTGCGGTGGTGTAATCTAATTTTCCGTACATCTGACAAGTAATTTCTTCGAGCGAGCGAGAGTGCTCGCTTGGTTGCCTTCTCAAGATCTATGAAGATCCTCGCACCAAAGGTTCTGCAAAACTGCCAAAAAAGCCATTTGAACAAAATTCTTAGAAAACCTGGCGTCAACCGACAAGAAACAGAAGCTTTTCGGCCGCAGACAGGTGTCGCGACAGCGTCAAATTAATGGTTCTACAAGCTACCGTCCTAATAGGTTGTAATTTTTGGAGAACAGCAAACATGTGACACCCCGAAATCAGGGGCACTCGTTTCCCATGATCTCGTGACTCGTTTTTTTTTTTTGTTGTTTGATGACATCAAATAAAGGTAGAAACTTGGACCGAAATCCGGGAGCTCAATCTAATTTGATTAGAGGTTTAAAATTGCCTCTAAAAATTGCAGCACCAGGATTTTTTTTAATGAAGTTTGAGATGGGTCCACTAACGACCTTGTCTTATTGCATTTGATTTTAAATGACTTTAAAGAAAGTTAATTTCAACTCAATTACTGAAAATATTTAAAAAAAAATCGATTTCTTTTTCAACCGAAGACTAAACTAAACAAACAACATCATATTATTCGTTGTTGATAAGTAACCGGAAGACCTGTAACTTTTGGTTTGGCTGGTACAAATTTTATTTATTTATTTTTTTCAAAATCGACCCAAAAAATCTTAGAACAAAAAACACTTGTCTTTATGTTAAATTTTTTGATGATAATTTGAGTACAATCAACTAAAATTATCATCATTTTTAGCTTGTTTGGGTTAATGCAAACATATGTAGAATTTTGAGGATTTTTCGATGCAATTTTAACCCATTGATACCAAAGCCTAAAGTAGGCGAAAAAAATGTTTTTCATACAAAAAAGACTTTTTTAAATCGCTAATAATCTTTTAGCGTCAACTTTTACAGCTTTGAAATGTTTTTTTCCCATACAAACTTCACCTCCGAGTATCGATTTTGCTCATTTTTGGCCCAGAGTCCTAAAATGGCTCAAGGAACAAAATTCAGCTTGTGGAGAGAGGTTTTGAAAAAAAGTGCCATATTCTGGGCACCCTACTCAACATGTATGTTTTGATAACTTTTAAAAAGGTTGCTCAGATTTTTTAAAAGTATTAACACTTGTACGCTCGGGTAGTATTTTTCAGGTAGTTTTTTATCTTAAAAATCTTGTAACTTTTGATAGAATCGACCAAATTGGACGCTTCCGGTTGCAAAAGATCCGAAATTCCTTCTAGTTTCCACTGACGAAAGGACGAAACATATGGTCCAGGATTACCGAAGATATTCCTGATTGCGCTGGGGTAGGTTTTATCGGGGATTTGGGTTTTTTGGACAAAATGCTATTTTTTGACATGGAACAAACTTTATTATTTCCTTATAAAACATGCCTTATAACATAGTTCAGTGCAATTACTTGATATGGCCAAGGCCTCCGAAGACCCTGGGACCGGTTCCAAGTGGCCATCGGATGACCCAATGATGGTACATTGCACCAATCGTCAAATATGTCAAGCGGCATGTCATAACGCTTAGAAATGGTTTTATAAATTCAATAAACATGTCAGAAGCTCAGTAGCTGGTCTTAGCGTGGTTCACGGATATATGAAAAAGACAAAAGTGTTCTATTTTGTTTGCATCAACCGGAATTTCAAAGTTCTACGACCCCAGAAGCTAGCCTGAAAATTTAAGCTCATTGGGTTAAGGTTTAGTTACTCCAGTTTTGATCTGAAGTTAGTATGGAACTTGATTCAATTTAATATGGAGAATTGTAACTTTTTACATGTTCTTATAGAAAATTTCCCAAAACCCTATCAAATTTTCCTATTCATAGGTTTCTTATAGGTTTTGATCCGGGGAACAACTTTGTAGAACATCGCAAAGTGCTAAGAATTGATCCTGGAAAGATACAGGATGTTTTTTAGAGTTTACTTTTTTCGGCAAAATTTCAAGATATGCTAAAAAAATAATCTGTATCTTTTCGGGATCATTTCCTAGCGCTTTGCGATGTTCTACAAAGTTGTTACCCGAATCAAAACCTGTAAGAAAACTCTTACATGATAAAGTTTTATCGGGTTGAGGAAAAGTTTCTAGAAGAAGAGTTAAAAAGTGAAAAATAAATCAATTAAATTTATTGAAATTCCATTCTAACTTCATATCAAAACTGGAGCAACTAAACCATAACCAAATAAGCTAAAATTTTCAGGCTAGCTTTTTGGGTCATAGTACTTCAAAATTCCGGTTGATGCAAACGAAATTGAACACTTTTGTCTTTTTCATATATCCGTGAACCACGCTGAGTGGTCATCTGGCCACTTTGGAAAGTTCCGGTGAATCCGGAATTCCGGTGTCAGTCGAGGATTTTTTCCAAATGTTCAGATATGTCAAGCGGCATGTCAAAACACTTGGAAATGGTTTTATGAATTCAATTAAAATGTCAGAAACTCAGTAACTAGACTTCTGGCCATTTTGGCCAGTTCCGGTGAATCCGGAATTTTGGTCCCAGCCGAGCATTTTTGCCAAATGTTCAAATATGTCAATCAGCATGTCAAAACACTTGAAAATGGTTTTATAAATTCAATAAAAATGTCAGAAACTAAGTAGCTGGTCATCTGGCAATTTTGGCCAGTTCCGGTGAATCCGTACGTAACATCAAGCAATCTTTTAAAATAATCATTCAGTGGATAGTGTGGACATTTTCTGAGTCGATGGAACAGGAACCGTGGTTGGAGGATGCAATCAGAATATATATAAAATAAGTTCCGTTAGCTATTAGAAGATAAAAAATCAGTTAAAAAAAATTAACATTCAGAGTTCGCTATTTCGCGCATCGATAGTTTTATCAGATTTTCATCGGAAACTAACTTCTTTAATCTTATTTTTATTCCTTGTAGTAAAAACTTTCTTTTAATTTATTTTGAAAGATGAAATTTTTACTTTATTTAAAGACTTTTAACGATTATTTATCATGAAATTTTAAAGATTTCGTTTTTGCTTCTGGATTTTGTTTTGTAGAACTTATATCCTCAAGAAGATTTTCATTAGGTTTCTAATGTTTTGGTATCATGTTTTCATTAAACAAGATCAAATTTGTTTGCAATGCCTATTTTAAGTCTGTTTCAAGTATTTCACTAAACAGTTTTGCTTTATGTACATTCGGTAGGAAATGTAATGTTGACAACATTAGTACCTGACTAAAAACTAATTGAGGAAAGATTGGTTAAAACAATGCATAGCTGATAAACAAAATATTATGAATTAAAATGTGATAAGACTTTGAAGGTTATTAATTTCAACGTTTTTTCATGTTCCATGAAATATGGTGTTTTGGAATAAAGTGCCTATGAAAATTTCATTTTTTTTTTTGAATGAAAAATCACTTAGCCTATACCTTCCAACATATCAAACTTTATTGTTGATCGGACTGCGGATTGTTGAAGCAAAAGTTTCAATTTTTAACATTGAAGATCGAACCAACAAATTGCGAGATACCGCGAGATGAAAATGAGGGCATTAGCCCTGAGAAAAAAAAACGATTTTAAATTAATAAAGACAAAAAAGGATTTTTTGGAGGTTTTCTCAGCTTTTTGAAAACATATTTTGAATGAGTGCTTTTCCTTCATAAAGTATTTAAACCCACTAAAGCCCATTTTTTCGATTTATTTTTTCCATGCTCAGGGGCTTGTTTGAGCAAATTTTATTCTACAATAAATTCTTCAATAAATTCTTCCATTGTTTTGTTCTTCTTGATTCGTTTAAACCATTTGCATTTGCATTTATCTTGTTTAGTTTATGTTTGTTTTTGATAAAACTTGGTTTATTCTACCACCATCTATCATTACTTTGAGCTTTTTAGTTTTTTCATGTTTTTACAGCCATTTTTTTTTTCTTCAATTTACAGCCAATTCAATTTCAAAATTGGGTTATAACGGGTTAAACCCAATGAATTAAAAAACTGAACACTTTTTTTAAAATTTCACCTTAAAATACCAATAACTCGAAAAAGGTACACTAGTTATCAGTGCGTCCATCCCGGGAATTTCCGGGACAAAATTCCCGGGATTTTTCCAAAACCGGGAATTTCTGAATCCCGGGATTTTTGTATTTTGTCCCGGAAATTCCCGAAATTGGAAAAAAATATAAAAAATTTCTCTGGAAATTTAGGTTTTGTTGTTAAAATAGGTGAACAACGATAAAAAATATATATTAAGCATATATCCAGGGGTTTTTTTTTTGAAAAGGTCCTACAAGCATTTATGTTTTCATATGTTTATATGACCTATCCAAAAAAGGTATCAACTTTAATTTGACTTATGAAGCAAACTTGTAAAACAAATTACGGATCCGTAAATTGCCTAGCGATCTGAATTTTTTTTTTCAAATTTTATATATTTTTGGAAAGACTAGTTATGTTTATGATTTTAAATTTAATAAATAATATCATTTTAAATTATTTTTCATAAAACATTTTTGGCAAATCAAGACAAATGTATCGAATTAAGACAGCTGTTTAAGTCATTGTTTTTGCATAATGTTTCAATTATTTTGACTGATTTCGGTTAAAATAGGAACAAAGCAAAACAATTAGTACACCAATCTCCAAATGAACTGCTCTAAAATCTCATGTACCTAATTAGACTGTAGTCCCGATTTTCCCCTAGTTGGCGGTAAAGATCTTAAGACAACTTGATAAATATTTTTTATATGCAACATGCATGTCTAAACTTATCCAAAATTTAACTGCTTTAATTTTTTTTTGTCTTTTTATTTGTTATTTTAGACATTTAAAAAGAGGATTTTCTAGTCATTACAAGTAAAAAATAAAAAAAAATATGTATTTATAAGAGACTTATTTAATTTGAATCACATTGGATAAGATACAAAATAAGAAACCAAAGCTCAAAAACAAACAAAAAAAATCTTTCAAGTTATCTGAAAACTGCTATCTTTTTTAAGGTTGAAGTGTAGATTCCCACCAATGAATAGTATTGAGCTAATTCTATGATTTTAAGCTTGAAAACATGCAAATATAATGAAAACATAGATTTTAATACTGTTTTAAAAATTTCCCAGGATCCCGGGATTTCGAAAATATTTTTCCCGTTTCCCGGGAAATTCAAAACCCTGGAAAATTGAACGCCCTACTAGTTATATCTATTTTTTGAACTAACTGTAACTTAGCACAGTTATTTTTGAGAATTTTTACGTGTTTGGTGACTATACGTAATTTGACGAGTTTTGTCTAAGACACTAACTCGCTAGGAGGTCACTGGAAAAAGATAGATTTCATCGCCACCTATGCGGCCAAAATTGGAACTACATTATATTACCCAAATGAAGCCCTGATTTAAAAAAAATATATATTGGGAATCTTTTGGGTAATAAATAGCTTTTAAATGAAATACTCTCAGTTTAGCTGTGTTTTATGCTCAAATTTCAATCGGGCAATCTCTTGCTGCATTTTCATAACGAATTGTTCAAAGAAAAGATTTTTATCCGGTCGTTTTGGAGTTTCCAGCTTGAATTTTGGGTTTATTTCAAAGATAGCTAGAAATCTAGTAAATTTGGGTTGGAAACTTTTTATTTGAGGCAAATATGTAATTTAGAGTCTCTTGATGCACACTATTAAGAAATGTGATGGATATGAACATTACTCATCGATTTCCATCGACTGTTCTGAGGAAAAATCCTACACCCAAAACTGGGCAGCAATCGTCCGAGAGAATAATGGCCTCGAGACGAAAGAATAGTGGTACCATTTACGGACACAGAGAGAATCATTCTCTCGAGGTTCATTTGCAAAAAAAGTTCACCCGTCAAAACAAAAAAAAACCAGAAGTGCCAACTATGGGCATCGAACCAAAGACCTTTGACAGACTAACGCAATGATTTAACTGCCTCTGTCACCACAGCTTGGTAAACAAGGAGTGTTCAGATGTCAATGTATGACGCTTGTTGGAGATTTATTGTTTCAATTAACGAATGAACTGATTTGTTATGGTGGTGTGTGTGTTGGTAGCATTATTCTCTCGATTTTGACGATGAGCCCCTCAATAAATTTTGAGGGAACGATTCTCTCGACTCGGAAGTTTGGGTGTATGAAATTGAAAAAAAAAAATCAAAAAAAAGGTTGACAAAATATTTTGCCGGACCCCGAAAAATATTGGGAAAGAGCTCTTCTTTCGTGGTGCCAAATATCAGACTTGCCGAATTTTTCATCTTAATGTTCTCGGATAAATACACCGTGCACTTCATCAAAAAATGTTGAAAATTAGAATTTGCTTTATTTTTTTTTCTTTTATGACATTTTGTTCGACAACATTTCAGGTTATTTAAAAAAACTATTTTTTCTCCAAAACCATATTTTGGATCATGCTAAACTATATCGCAAAATATGGCTGAGACAAAAAAAATACAATAAAAAAATCGAAAATTTTAAAACATTTTTTGAGAAAATCATTTTTTGTTTAGGAATTCAAACAGAAAAAAATAAATTTACTTAATTTTAACTTGTTTTAAATTTTATTTCTCGGTCACTAAAATTTATTTAAAATATCATTTGTTCTAGCGTTGGATTTATTAACAGCTCTAACGGGTTTTGGACACACAACACCAAGGCAGAGGATCAAGCCAAACTCCACATCCAAGATCCATGCATCACCCACATATTAGGTATCCGCCACTAGTCAGTGCGGTGGAATTCACCATCCCTACCACGGTTGGCAGTTTTAATTAGAAATAATGAATGAACATCTCTCCCCCAGCAGTGTGTAATCCCAGCTGGAACCTGCCTCGCCAAGCCGGACCAGGCCATTCCGGCCAGTGCTTCTTCAGTAGACCACTGCGGGACTGCGCGGTTTCGCAAGACAAGTGGTAATTAATCCATCTTGTGCAAATGGGTACAAGTACAAATAGAGAGAAAAGTGAACGTGTGTGTGAGTGTGTGTGTTGTGTTGCAAGCCCATCGCGGGAAGCAATTATAAGCTCATTAATCAAAGTTTATCACTAGGGGCCAGATCTAGGACCACGGGCTGGCAGCACTATCTGGTGCAGCGTGGGAAAACATCCTCCCGAAGGGGTGACACTGTGGAATTAATTTGTTGATTTTTTTGCAACTTTTTTTTTAGAAAGAAAAATATAATGTAAGATTTTGATACATTTGTAAAAGAAGGTGTTTAAACATCTAATTTTGACCACCTGCATCCCATTGTGCGCGACAAGATTGCGGTTGCCTTAAACGCGCAGTCGCGATAATGAGCGCAGATTTAAATCAATTGATTAGCGCTCGCGCTGTACTTTATGGAAACCTTTCTCCTTCCATCTCTCGGCTCAAAGCTGCTACCCCCGGGTGATGGATGGTGCCAGCTTAATCGGTGTTCCGGTCCACCTCGCGGCGACGGTGGTCCGGATTAGACAAAACGTGTGGGCCTTTCTTGTTAAGTTTCCCTTAAACAAAAAAAAAACAGGGGGCCTGACCACTTGATCTCTGCGAGCGCGCGCGCCCGCCCGATGATGTATGGTACTTGGCGAAAACATGAATGAAGACTGACTCGAGCTTGGTGAGCTTAAGCCACTTGAAGGCTGCCCTCAGCGAGCGAGGCTCTAATTGATTTTAAATTGGATAGTGTGAGGATAAATCATGCTTAATTAATTAATCTAACGAGGGACCTCCGGACACGGCGTGGGTTGTGCGAAAACCCGCGCTGCCAGATAACGGAACTGGACGGATTGATCTGCGGTGACCCCCAGGGTGCAGCTGGGTGTGTGGGTGGTGTGACCTAGAAATACGGTGTTGAAATGGAGATGAGGAATTGTAGATTTTCCAAAAAAAGGCTGCATAAGATTTTTTTTTTTTTTTTTTGAAAATCTACCTTTAAGCTGAAACAGTGAAAGCCTTAACAAATAAAGTAAAAATTATGAAACAAAATCAAGAAGTTATGTGACATATTTGTATTACTACAAAAATTAGAATAAAATTAATATTTATATCGTTTTAATCATAAATGGTCTTCGATTTTCGTAAAACTTTACTTAGAGGTCATTTTTGTCCCTCCTCACGAATCAGAGGTCCATGTTTCATTATCTCGTAACGGTGGGGCGATACGACTCCTTCCAGTTCTTTTGGGTTTGGATTTCGTTTTTCAATTCTTTATAGCTCAAAACCTTGACTAAAATCTTGAGATTGAATTTTCTAAGGGACTTATTTGTAAAATTGCACACTCAATGTGATGGTGTGCTCAAAATTCCAAAAAACCTATTTCTACATTTTTTTATAAATAGTTTGAATACTGCTGTCATTTCCCGTTAAACAACTGTAAAAAAGAGACATGTTATGTTAACTCAGAGAGGTTATGTTGTGTTGAAGTGATTATTATAGCTGGTGAAATTTTTCGAAGATTATGTGTGTTGTTTCTGTATTTTTTTATAAGGTTTTGCAAATTTTGTACAAGAAAAAAAAAATAATTTAAAGCAAACGATTGAATTTAAAAGGAAAAACAGAGTTGAAGCAGTGTTGAAACCATTTTTACAACTTTGTAGAACATTGTTAAACTCCTTCAGGATTCCGTGTCTTAATACTCAAACAGAAAAAAAACTCCTTAAAATAACCCGGTAATAAGAAAAATGGAATTTCGGAATTAAAACTTTTTTTTCTTGATTAAAAAAACCTCTCTGGATGGGGCATGTTCAACAAGCTAAGGATAAGGAAATGATTGATAAACCCAATGAAAAAAGCATTTGAGCAATTTACTTATCCAATTTAATGCCATAAGCAATCCATGGTAAATTTTTTATTACAATTTTTAATGTATTTATTATTCTTTTTGTAAGACACATTGTTTTCAGTTTTTGTCAGTTTTTAAACACTATAATCTACTTTTTCTCAACAAAATACTTAAAACAATCTATTTAAAATCCAAAAGAGGATAGAACAGTTACTTTTATCATAATTGCAAGTAATTTAAAGGATTATTATCGGAGAGATCCGATAAAAATATTTCCAGACATTGGCTCCTTAGTCCAGACACGATCAAAACGCCATGTTGAGTTTTATTACAACTTTTTCAAAAGTTTGGCTAGTTTTTGCGGTCCTCAAACTATTTTCCTTGAAAGGTCAACTAACCACCTTTCATTTGCATCTAAGACAGCTAAAATCGGGTGAAATTTTGTGGAGTTATGACTTTTTGATAAATGATTTTTGCGAAAATTTACGAAAATGGCCATTTTTGGGACCACCCTATAAAGGTGTAGGTTACCCTAATGGCCAAACAAAAAAAAATACGGGTTTAATTATTTAGGCCAAGGAACATCGACAAAAATTTTGAGCCAGATTGAAGAACTTTTTTTCGGTTTGTGCCCTTTTCAAATGGGATTGCTGTATTATTATAACGTTATTGATAACAATCAAAACGCAACTTCGATTGAAACGCAAAGGCGTAAGAATATAAATAATCAAATTTGATTGTTTTCTTTCTGAAACAACAATCATGTAATTTCCTAATGCAAGTGAGCAACTCTCCACGAAATCGATTTTTTTTTGTTAGAATCTTAATTTTTGTATTTTTTAATTCGACTGAAACTTTTTTGGTGCCTTCGATATGTCCAAAGAAGCCATTTTACATCCTTAGTTTGTCCATATAATTTTCCATACAAATTTTGCAGCAGTCCATACAAAAATGATGTATGAAAATTCAAAAATCTGTATCTTTTGAAGGAATTTTTTGATCGATTTGGTGTCTTCGGCAAAGTTGTAGGTATGAATATGGACTACCAGGAGTGACCAAAGTATGGCCCGTGGGCCAAACGTGGCCCGCGAGGTGATTATTTGTGGCCCGCGGACCCTTTTGAATGATCATGTAAAATGGCCCGTTGACCACTTGTAAAGTGCTCTTATGCTTTTTCAAAATGAAAGTTTTTTTTTTACTTTTTTATGCTAATCTTTTTTTTTATTTTTTGCTAGTAAAAATTAATGATTTATCAATGTTTTGATCCCCATTTAGGGGAAATATTACCTTCAAATATACGTTCACAAATCATAATAATTTAAACAATTTCAAATGTTTCAATGTGTGGAATTTGTTAATATTGTTTAAACTTTCATCAAACAATTTTGGAAATTGTTTATAAAATCGAATACCAAATAAAACACGTTCAAATTTGACTTAGGTAGAAATCTTCACATTTTCCGATCTTTTCGATCTTTTTTTTTGTCTTGATTTAAAAATTTCAAAAATATTTTAACAACAATTTTCCTGTTTTTAAACCTTTGCATGGCAATATCTCAGCAACTAAGGGTCGTATCAAAAAAGTTCCAAAAATCAAAATATAGAGAATTCTATGTATCAGCTTTTCAAAAATATTTTTTTCAGAAGTGGGCAAACATGTGCACTAATTTAAAAAAAATTAAAAACTGCGACTATTTTCAGAAAAGTTACCTGAAAATGAATTTAACTTGAAAACGGTGCACTTTATCAAAATTTCACTAAAGTACTTTTTGATTGCAAATTTGATTTAACATCGGAAACTAAAGTTGAAAATTTTTGCGACCAATATTTAGATTTTTTGAAAAATCAGTATTGATTCCAAAATGCATAACTCGGTCAAAGATTTTTTGCAAAACCTGGAAATTTCTGAAAAATTGGTATTTTATGTCCTCTAAAACATATCAAAAAATAAAAATAGTGTTTTTTTTGCAAATCAAGTTTTAGTGACAAAAAGTTAAATAATAAAACATACATAGCTACAACTATGCCTAAGACACCAAATCGATCAAAAAAATCCTTCAAAAGATACAGATTTTTGAATTTTCATACATCATTTTTGTATGGACAGCTGCCAAATTTGTATGGAAAATTATATGGACAAACTAATGATGCAAAATGGCTTCTTTGGGCATACCGAAGGCACCAAAAAAGTTTCGGTCGGATTAAAAAATACAAAAAAAAATCGAATGACCGAAATCTGTGAGAACTGCTCAAGTGTGAAACCTAATTAAACTAAAACATTTCATTCTGTTTGAGTTTAAATTCTTCTTTAACGAATCCAGGTTTGTCAAACAAAGAATAAACTCTCATTATCCCTTTCTGGAGCACTTTCCATCCTCTGAAACGACGTCATTCGTGAGTTAAGTCCTTAATTGCCCGGTAAATTTCCCCGCCGAGCACGCGACACAATGTCAAATTTATGGTTATGGACCATAAGCTCGGTTGACGTTTACGGTTCGTTGTTTGTCACTACTGAATATCTCTGTTCGAAAGACTAATGGGTGGTGCTAACTTTAAGCTTTTGTGTAATTAAACCCAGCAAACGCTCGAAATGTTTGAAAAGGTCATTTCGCCGAGAATTCCGGGCGGTCACGAACAACCTATAAAGATCACAACTGTCCGGTTCGGGACAGGTCAGTTTCGGTGAAATTCCGGATAATGAACCCATTCTCAGGGGGAGTGCATTTGACGTTTCTCACTGGCATGCTGCCAATTTGGAGGTGTTCATTTTTTTTTCGCGATATAGGTAATGGGAACAACCCCTTCGATGTATCGTTCCGCCGGGTTGATGAAGACCATCAAAGTGACGGCAGTCAGCCACCACATTGCAAATCAATTTATCGATCAGTCATCCCTTTCCTTGTTCCCTGATGGCCGCGGCCAGCCAGCAATCAGGGCCCCCGCACAAAAGGCCTCCATTTTGAAGTGACCATCAGCAACATTGTGTGTGTCGTCCCGCGTGAAAATAAACCAACGAGATCCATACCAGCGCGATCCCATGCATGGTGGCGTTGCTAACCCTCGGGTGTCTTGTTTGTCAACATTTTCACTCAGATTAAAGTTGTTCATGATGCATTTATGAATATTTGCGATTGAAATAATAACAAAATTCAATAATAGAAATCTCACCTGGCACTTGAAGGTTTAATCATAAATGACGTAGGGTGTAGATGACTTTTCATTTCCACGGGATTGAACTTGAGGTTTTAAGATGTCCCACCCCCCCTCCACAGCAGATAATCGCTCCACCATTCCGCCACCAACCGCCCATATATAGACATTTTTATGATTGGAGCCCGGCCTGGACCCGGGGTGCAAAATATGGGTCATACGATGTTGTGAGAAATTAGTCACCATTTCGCGGGCCGCGGCTCGATTTTGCACCTTTTAAGCCTTGTGCTTGTTTACCATGATCGCGATGGAGTTTGACGGTTCGGAGGGTGGCAGAGGAAAATTTCAGAATGATCGAAAGTGGACGCGCGCGGCATCATTACTGTGTCGAGATGGCCAATTTACTGAGTCAGCGGATTTGGCCGTGCCCTTTGGTGGAGGAGGAGGTGGGGACAAAATGGACCGGCAGAGGTTCTCGTGATTTGATGGAAAATGCAAGTGGAACCTCTTTTGTGGGACGGGGGTGATTAGGGCTCGCGCGCGTTATCGATTTCTATTGATGACCTGAATATTTGCCATTTTTGCAATGTGAGAGTCTGGTCATGGACTTAAATTGTACTATTCTATCTGAAAAAAGCCAAAGTTTCTTTTTTCACACAAATTCATAAACTAAACAGAAAAAAGTTTATTTTATAATTGTTGTTTTGAATGGTTCGATTGGTAAATATTAATACTTTCTTTGGGTAAATTAAAAAAAATACGTACAAAGTTGAATGCAAAAACAGCCAACTGAAAATTTGTCGAGTTCCTGATATAAAATTTTGCTTTTTTAAAAGAATTAAAAAAAAAGAATTTAAAGGCTTTCAACAATTTTAACAATTTTAAAAAAATTAAAAATTTTGAGAATTTTAAGAATTTTAAGAATTTTAAGAATTTTAAGAATTTTAAGAATTTTAAGAATTTTAAGAATTTTAAGAATTTTAAGAATTTTAAGAATTTTAAGAATTTTAAGAATTTTAAGAATTTTAAGAATTTTAAGAATTTTAAGAATTTTAAGAATTTTAAGAATTTTAAGAATTTTAAGAATTTTAAGAATTTTAAGAATTTTAAGAATTTTAAGAATTTTAAGAATTTTAAGAATTTTAAGAATTTTAAGAATTTTAAGAATTTTAAGAATTTTAAGAATTTTAAGTATATTAAGAATTTCAAGAATTTTAAGAATTTTAAGAATTTTAAGAATTTTAAGAATTTTAAGAATTTTAAGTATATTAAGAATTTCAAGAATTTAAAGAATTTTAAGAATTTTAAGAATTTTAAGAATTTTAAGAATTTTAAGAATTTTAAGAATTTTAAGAATTTTAAGAATTTTAAGAATTTTAAGAATTTTAAGAATTTTAAGAATTTTAAGAATTTTAAAATTTTAAGAATTTTAAGAATTTTAAGAATTTTAAGAATTTTAAGAATTTTAAGAATTTTAAGAATTTTAAGAATTTTAAAATTTTAAGAATTTTAAGAATTTTAAGAATTTTAAGAATTTTAAGAATTTTAAGAATTTTAAGAATTTTAAGAATTTTAAGAATTTTAAGAATTTTAAGAATTTTAAGAATTTTAAGAATTTTAAGAATTTTAAGAATTTTAAGAATTTTAAGAATTTTAAGAATTTTAAGAATTTTAAGAATTTTAAGAATTTTAAGAATTTTAAGTATATTAAGAATTTCAAGAATTTTAAGAATTTTAAGAATTTTAAGAATTTTAAGAATTTTAAGAATTTTAAGTATATTAAGAATTTCAAGAATTTAAAGAATTTAAAGAATTTTAAGAATTTAAAGAATTTAAAGAATTTTAAGAATTTTAAGAATTTTAAGAATTTTAAGAATTTTAAGAATTTTAAGAATTTTAAGAATTTTAAGAATTTTAAGAATTTTAAGAATTTTAAGAATTTTAAGAATTTTAAGAATTTTAAGAATTTTAAGAATTTTAAGAATTTTAAGAATTTTAAGAATTTTAAGAATTTTAAGAATTTTAAAATTTTAAAATTTTAAGAATTTTAAGAATTTTAAGAATTTTAAAATTTTAAGAATTTTAAGAATTTTAAGAATTTTAAAATTTTAAGAATTTTAAGAATTTTAAGAATTTTAAGAATTTTAAGAATTTTAAGAATTTTAAGAATTTTAAGAATTTTAAGAATTTTAAGAATTTTAAGAATTTTAAGAATTTTAAGAATTTTAAGAATTTTAAGAATTTTAAGAATTTTAAGAATTTTAAGAATTTTAAGAATTTTAAGAATTTTAAGAATTTTAAGAATTTTAAGAATTTTAAGTATATTAAGAATTTCAAGAATTTTAAGAATTTTAAGAATTTTAAGAATTTTAAGATTTTTAAGTATATTAAGAATTTCAAGAATTTAAAGAATTTTAAGAATTTTAAGAATTTTAAGAATTTTAAGAATTTTAAGAATTTTAAGAATTTTAAGAATTTTAAGAATTTTAAGAATTTTAAGAATTTTAAGAATTTTAAGAATTTTAAGAATTTTAAGAATTTTAAGAATTTTAAGAATTTTAAGAATTTTAAGAATTTTAAGAATTTTAAGAATTTTAAGAATTTTAAGAATTTTAAGAATTTTAAGAATTTTAAGAATTTTAAGAATTTTAAGAATTTTAAGAATTTTAAGAATTTTAAGAATTTTAAGAATTTTAAGAATTTTAAGAATTTTAAGAATTTTAAGAATTTTAAGAATTTTAAGAATTTTATGAATTTTAAAATTTTAAGAATTTTAAGAATTTTAAGAATTTTAAGAATTTTAAGAATTTTAAGAATTTTAAGAATTTTAAGAATTTTAAGAATTTTAAGAATTTTAAGAATTTTAAGAATTTTAAGAATTTTAAGAATTTTAAGAATTTTAAGAATTTTAAGAATTTCAAGAATTTTAAGAATTTTATGAATTTTAAAATTTTAAGAATTTTAAGAATTTTAAGAATTTTAAGAATTTTAAGAATTTTAAGAATTTTAAGAATTTTAAGAATTTTAAGAATTTTAAGAATTTTAAGAATTTTAAGAATTTTAAGAATTTTAAGAATTTTAAGAATTTTAAGAATTTTAAGAATTTTAAGAATTTT
The DNA here is from genome assembly GCF_015732765.1 of Culex quinquefasciatus. Lineage (NCBI taxonomy): Eukaryota > Metazoa > Arthropoda > Insecta > Diptera > Culicidae > Culex > Culex quinquefasciatus. The sequence goes on from NC_051861.1 coordinate 7,698,346, forward strand.
AAGAATTTTAAGAATTTTAAGAATTTTAAGAATTTTAAGAATTTTAAGAATTTTAAGAATTTTAAGAATTTTAAGAATTTTAAGAATTTTAAGAATTTTAAGAATTTTAAGAATTTTAAGAATTTTAAGAATTTTAAGAATTTTAAGAATTTTAAGAATTTTAAGAATTTTAAGAATTTTACGAATTTTAAGAATTTTAAGAATTTTAAAATTTTTAAGAATTTTAAAAATTTTAAGAATTTTAAGAATTTTAAAAATTTTAAGAATTTTAAGAATTTTAAGAATTTTAAGAATTTTAAGAATTTTAAGAATTTTAAGAATTTTAAGAATTTTAAGAATTTTAAGATTTTTAAGAATTTTAAGAATTTTAAGAATTTTAAGAATTTTAAGAATTTTAAGAGTTTTAAGAATTTTAAGAATTTAAAGAATTTTAAGAATTTTAGTTTTGACCGTTTGTATGAGACGTTGTTTGGACATCACCAAGCTACCTAAAATATTCAGGATTTTTTTGGATATTTATACAAGCATCTGGGCCAAATATGAACACTCTAGGTTATCAGAAAGTGGGGCAAATTGGGACACAATGTGTGAAGGCTCAAAAGCGTCAAAAATCTTTTAAAAATCGGTAGTTTAGTAAAATTTCATAAAAATTTTATTTATTATTTTTCATTTTATTATTTTTTTTTAATTTAACAATTTTTTGAAATTTATGTTACATTTAAAAAGTGCAGTACAGCAAAAAGCATTTTTTTTTGAAAATTAATGGTTGCAAATCAGGACAGATGTGAAATGCCTATTTAAAACAAATTTCATTCAAATGTTAAAACCATGGCTTGAAAATAACATTTCTATTTATTTTCTAATTACAAAATAGATGACCGAAGCCCTTTTGAAATGTCAGGTTTGATTTTATAAATGAAATGGTTTTTACTATTTTTACATTGATTTTTTGACATTAATTAAGACTTTACAATTAGGAAACCATAATGCGGTTGAGAACCTCTTCAACTTTATTCCCGAAAAAACAACAACACCTCACTTTTACAGCCTGATCGACAAGGCTCGATTTCGTGCCCAAACTTTGATGTCTCAATTCAGAATCTGATTTGATAGACGGGATCATAAATCAGTTTAAGCCCAATTAAAAGGAAATTTAGGCGCATGGTCGTGCCATCTACCGTTCACCACACTCACACACACACACACGTCATAAACTAGACCAGACCGATCGTAAAATTTGAGCCGCGACACCTAGATTAGACACTCTTACCACACTCATTAACAGCGAGATGAAGGAGCCCAAAAATCGCTGATGCCGATTTACTGCCAACTCCTACTTGCTTCTAACCAGAGGGAGACGTCGCGACCCCCATTTTTCCTCGAACATTGTGTCAACTTTTCACTTTTGGCCACAGCACCGAGAGGTCGGTCGTTTGTAAGCGATTATATCGGACAAACATCGCTAGCAAGCAAAAAAAAAATAAAAACGGAAAGTGAGCCCAGAAAATAAAGCCACACGACCGACCGACGACTCGTAGTGATGTAAAACACGTTCGCCGTCGTGCCAGCCGGGCAATAAAAGCCAATTTCTGTGAAGAGAGTGACTTGAACGCGACAGACAGAGAGGACGGGGGGACATCGTTGAACTGCCAAACCGTGAGGACGCGTTTTTTGGGGTCGTTTCGGCGGAGAGACCCCTCGGACGGTGACCAAGTGCCAAGTGCATTTGCTTCCATGGTCTTGAAGAAGGAGCGGGGCAAACAAGTGTGGTTTGACCAATTTCTGGTTTTTAGAAATGCATACAATGTGACATTAATGGTCGTAAAAAATGGTCATCGCGACTGTGGTCGTAGTCATCGCCCTCAGGTGGCTTGTTTTCGTTGAGGGTTTCTGTGGAGGAACTCGGACTAGTTGAAAATTGCAAAAAGTCAACACGGTTCAGAGCAGCCTGGTAGCTAGTTTTAATTTGAAAAACTTTAAAATTAGACTTATTTTAAAATTATTTCTTTTTTTTTTATTTTATGTATAACACAACAAAGATTGTCAAGTTAAAAGGCTTTTAAACAAAAAAACGTGAGAATTTGAGTGATTTAAAGCCATTTCCTCAGTAGAAAAGGGATGCAAAAAGAAAGATAAAAATGAAAAGATGTTCAAAATGGAATGATACCTTTCTGAATTATTTCAGATTCAAAACATCATCAAATTTGTCATATAATTACATTTCCAAAGATTTTTTACAGTTGATCAATTCTTTACGAAATCAGTCGATTTGTGCATTTTTATTTTCGAAAAAATGTACCTTTTAAAGGAATTTTGTATGTTAACGAACGAACTCGAACTCGAAACAAATCACAGATATTCTTTGAAGCCTTGTATGGGTGCAACAATGATACAAAATGGCTTCTTTGGTTTTAGGGAAGGCCCCCTGAAAAGTTTGAACCAAACAAAAAAATACAATTAAAATTAAAATGTATCAAGTCGACTGATTTCAAAGAGAATTTCTCAACTGATTCTCAACCATTGAATTTTTATTGTATGACAAATTTGATTACCTTGAACGGATAATTAAATAATGGCATCATAAGTGCGCTGACCACGAGGACGCGCTGTCTTGTTTTTTCGCGATAATTTCGGTCGTAAATGATCGTAAAAATTTATTCCAATTGGCAGTTTTAGTATTAACTCATCAAACTATCGATATTATGAAAAGTAAAGCGTCATTTATTTACTATTTTTTAAATTTGCTCGCGTTATCTTAATTGTACCAACAGTAAAAATATACTGATAAGTCCAGCCCATAGCACTACTGCTCGGTTGGCACGCGTTCGATTAAAACAAACTTTTTCAATAATCAATTATTTATCTTTCCGCAGCCGGCTGCCTAAGATTTAAAATTTCAACCGATAAACAAAAAGCTCATGGTCACATCACTGCCACTCGTGAATCCTGACCTCATACCCATCTACTAACCCCCTCAAAACTCATGTGATACTTTGTCGGAGAAGCAGTCGATTGGGCGGTCTCTATCACTCAAGTATCGGACTAACATTCCCATCCACTTCCCCGTGACCCTACCACTGGTCGTGGCCGGCGCCGGTATTGATCAGCATGATAGGGGCCTTTGAGAAGTTGCGAAGCGAGGAAAGATAGCTCCCACTTATCTTCCACGGCTCGTGGATGTAACTTCTGGAGGTCCTGGTCAATAACGGAGTAGCAACTGCGGGTGGGCACCTATGCTTATGCTTATGCTTATGACAAATTTGATTACCTTGAGAATCTGCTACAATTCAGAATATAATTTCTGTTTCAGGCAAACAAAAATGGCAAAAGTTTTAAAATTATTTTTTATACATAAAAGTCTCTCCCTTGACGCCAAATTTACAGCTCATTGCCATTTCCTGCTGATTTTTTTTAAAAAGATTGTTATTTATGCAAAAAACTATGGCAAAGGTATACAAAATCGGACTTGATGTGCTTACAATACAACATGTTTTGAACATCTATTTATGAAATTTTAAAATATTCTCTCAATGAGCAATGGGCAAAAAATATAACGAATCTTTATTTGTATTTTTTGTCGATTTTCAAGTCCCAATAAGTTATTTTGCAATATTGTTTTCTGCTTACAAATATCCATTTAGATTTGGAAGCTGTCCATTCAGTATTTTCGAAAAAAAAAACCCTCAAAATGTTAATTTTTTTTAAATATGGGTATCACATTTTTTTTCATGCATTTCTTGTGTAATAACATTATTTTTTAAACAAAAAAAATACACAAAACTACTTATTTTCGTAAAAATTGAAATCAGAATTTTCGAAAAATTACTCAAAATTTCCGTTTTTTCTAATGTAAGTACCAAATGATCGGATTTTTCATACATTTCGAATATTGTAACAACATTTTGAGAAAATACTCGAACATTTCACAAAACTACGTATTTTCCAAAGAAAACTCAAAATTTCAGTTTTTTAACAATATGGGTATCAAACGAACGGGTAATTTTTCTATACATTTCGAATGTCATACCATTTTTTTAAAAGCTCAATATTTTGACAGAACTACGTATTTTTGAAAAAAATAATCTCAAAATGTCAGTTTTTTACAATATGGGTATCAAATGATCGGGTATTTTTCATGCATTCCGAAAGTTATAACTTTATTTAATACTCAAAATTTCACAAAACTACGAATTTTTGAGAAAATACTGGAAACTTAAGTTTTTTACAATGTTGGTTTCAAATGATCGGATTTTTTTCAATAATTTCAAATGCAATAAAATTTTAAATTTTGAGATTTTTTAGAAATGACGCTGTTTTTTGATTTTTTTTTTAGTATTTATAAAAATATTGTTTTTAATGTATAAAAAAAATTTGGTTGGCCAAGATGGAGGGGGAGGGTTGAGGTTATCAAAAAAGTGTCCACGTGGTTTATGGATGGTCCCTAAGCTTTGTGCTTCAGTCAAGCACAGGGCCGTGCTCAACCGAGGCAACTGAACGAATCAAAACCGGGGTACCGTAAACCGGAGTGACATTGATAGGATTTCATTTTTTTTTTAATATTTTCCACCTTACGTCCATGCACTATTTTTGAAAAAAAAAAATACTTTGATAGTCGTAGTTTTTCTTGTTCAAATCATATTTAAGGTGTTCAAATTTTATTTTTATGTCAAATGTCCATCACCAAGGTTGCTAGAATAGTTTTTTTAAGAAAACAAATCAATGTGTATATTTAGTTAACTAAGTTTTTTTTAAGCTTTTGACAAAATACATTGAAATTTTAGGTAACATTGTTAAACAGTCTGAATTTTGCCTGAAATGATTTGAAACCAGTTTTCATAATAAAATTATCGATTCATATTGCATTTTAAACAGAATTCGAAGCACGAATCAATTTTTTTCACATTAAATATCAAACTTGTTCTACTGGAAATGTCTTTAAAATTTGGAGGTTTTTTTTTTTTATATTATGTTCCATAAACACATTATATTAATTATTTACAAATTTATGTTACATTTCCTCAAGAAAATTATCCAGAGAATCCGAAAATGCACTCCGACATATTTAATTTGTACTCTTCATTTTACGGAAAAATCTCAAACCAAACAAAGTCACCCCGGCTGTCAAAGTCACCCCGGTTTACGGTAGTGCAAAACCAAGGCCCATGTTTGCCAACGTTAGAATGTTTTTTTTTTTGTTTTGAATAGCTGAGAATTTCCTATATTTTGCTATTTTGAACTTTGCTGATCCGGTCTTTGGTTACTGAAATGTGGCCAGGGAAAGATAAAATACATATCAGGAAAAATTAGAGCCCTCATTCTGAGCACCGATAACTCGGAATTTAATAAATCCATTTTAAATGCTCAAAGTAAAAATTTTGTTACATTTTGTGTTCTTAGAAAAAAATCAACTTTAATTTTTATTACTCCTTTTTTCATTTAAAAAAACTAGATTTTGATAACTTTATATCTATGGACAAGATTAGATTTTCAAAAAACGTGTTTTTAAAGAGGTAGATAATACTTCTGGAGTTTTTTTTAAGACCAATAAACCAAATTTTCATTTTTTTTTTTTTTTGCTCTTTGGGTGTTCTTTAATAGCCCTGACTCAAGGCGGTTTCAAAAACACCCAAAAAGCAAAAAAAAACTAGAAATTTGGTTTATTGGACCTTTTCAACAAAAACTCCAGACTTGTTGACAACCCTGAGTCTACCCATTCGAACTCTCGTTTGACGTCATTAAAAGCGCCAACTTGCAGGGGGAGGACAACTCCTTGCAGCAACATCTACGAGCCAAAAAGTGAGGTCCACCCGGAAGAGGGAGGCCGTGGAGGCGCAGAAGCTCCGTCGAATAAAAGTGAAGTAAGTCACTTTCACCCACGGCGGTGTCGTCGTTGTCGTCAGCGACTCCACAACCCACAGTCAATGGGGGGAATTTATGGGATGAGACTCAATCAATTGGGCTTTATTAGCGCGAGGGGCCTGACGACAAGCAGACAAACTCCTGCTGCATCTTCGTCTTCGTCGTCGTTGTCGTCGTGAAGGCATTGCTATCCGAAAGGGGGGGGGGGAAATGCAGTCAGTGCTGCTACTGCTAACGAATTGCACATTAGTACGTCTATTATCGGGAGGTGCATGAAAGTGATAGTTTTTCTTGCCCATTTTGGAGGGTTGTTATCGAATGATGTTCGCGAAAGAGGGAGTGAAGTTATGATATAGTGTCGTGACGATGTACAGAAGCTATAAAAACGACACCGGCGCGAACGTAGCAGCCAGTGAAAAGCTGTTGAAAATGGCAATGGTGGAAAAAAGGTCGAAACCATGCGAAATGCTCATTTAAGTTTTATGGAGTTTCATTTCAATTAACGTGGATGATATCGACGTAAATTTATACGAGGTCAAATAGAAAACCTTTCATTTTGCTAAGCTGTTAGACGATTCAAAATAAAAAAAATGGGTTCAAAAAATGTTTGTTATTTTCCAATGCTCAAATAATAAAAAGAAACTTGACAAATATCAACAGATAAGATAAAAAATTGATAGAAATTTTACATATTGCTGATCTTTCATAACTAAATACTCATTTAAAATGCATTCAAAAAAGTAATTTACCCTTAAAAATAGAAAAAATAACAGCAATTTAAAGCGTTGCAAAATAAAATGTCGCTCAAGTGGCAAAATCCATCCCACTTCACACCTATTAACAGGTAGCCTCCGAGCATTTCGCCCCTGCAAAAAATCCCAACCTGTCTCAAGAATCACCTTCAGCCCAGACGACGACGGTGCCGTGGCCATCCTCATCAGGTCAACGGCACCGCCCGACCGGCCAGCAGCAGCTTCATTGCACGACACGTCTTCTTGCTTCTAGCGGCGTTCAAATGGCGTAGAAAAGACTTCACGACCTTGAAGGTTAACGTGGCATGGGATGGGAGATACTCCCGAGCGCCTGAGTCAACCAGCTTGCTCGAGTTTACTTACCTTTTGGACACTGACTTCAAGATCACCTGACAGCGGAGGTTGCCGTCATGGTCGCTTGACTTGATTTTTATTAATTATATTTTTTTTTTTGTTTTGAGATACTTTGAGACTAAAAAAACTGATTTTTATTTTTAATTAACTTTTGGATAGTTACAAATCTGAGGCAAGCTACCACAACGCCACAAGTTCTGCTCCAACTTCAAACACTTTGCCCTGGCCCCGGAGACCGTTGTGACGACGACCCAGGTGCGAGCAGTTTGCATCAGCATCAACGGCAGCAGCAGATTACATCGCCAAGAAGCACGCGAATCCGTTGTTCTTTCCGGAGGGGTCTCGTCGTAGCAGGCCAGAACGAAAAAAAAGCAAACCCATTCCGACACGTCGTCGTCGTTTCGTTCTCAGCGGCCAGCATGAGGGAGAGCAGGCCGTGAAAGTATAATTTCATTTTCACATCGTCAAACGTCAACCGTGGTTTTTGTTGTTGTTTGTGAGCAGATATTTGCGACCAGGTGCTTGATAGAGAGCAGTAAATATAACAGTCAAGTGAAGGATTACATGGAGATGGTCATTTTTTTTAGTTTCAAATTGAATTTAAAAAATTGAAAATCAAAACAAAAAAAACAAAAACTAGAAACTAAAAACTAAAAACTAAAAACTAAAAACTAAAAACTAAAAACTAAAAACTAAAAACTAAAAACTAAAAACTAAAAACTAAAAACTAAAAACTAAAAACTAAAAACTAAAAACTAAAAACTAAAAACTAAAAACTAAAAACTAAAAACTAAAAACTAAAAACTAAAAACTAAAAACTAAAAACTAAAAACTAAAAACTAAAAACTAAAAACTAAAAACTAAAAACAAAGAATTATTTTTTTCAGCACGGGTCGTATTGACAATCAGGAAATGGTGACAGATTTTGTGTCAAAAAAATTAGAAAATGGTGAATTCATTTTTACACATCTTTTAGGTAATATTACTCAAAAAAGAGGTAATATTCAACCTACCAAATTTTCAACATTCCAAATTCAACTTTTTTGCATTGTAACCGTCAAACTTCAAAAAAGAATAAATTTTCGATAAAAGTAAAATTAATTATAAAATAGTAGTTTATGCAACAAGTGGCAAACAGATTTTTTTTTAGCACGAGCCGTACATTTATGCAACAAGGTTTACCGAATTGAATAAATACGATGAGTGCTGAAAAAATCAAGTTTTTGTAACAAACTGCCTGCAACATGTTTTGCAATTCCGAAAAACGCTTTTTAAATAAAATTTTGTGTCAAACATCCATGTGTGGAGTAAATTCATCGATCAAACCGAAAAAAAATGATTAATGTTACTTTTCGATACCAATGCTGAAAAGTTCAACCTTTTAACACCCATTTGAGTGCTGAAAAGAAGAACATTGCAGCACTGGTTTTGAAAGGTATTAATTGTCCATACTGTTAGTTTTGGTAGAAACAAGTAGGCCGTTCCGTCGATTTATTTCCTTTATTATTTTTTTATGCAAAATCTGTAACCACTTTAGGCCGTTGCAAATATTTTTCAAAGTTTATGTCGCCCTTGTAAATTGGTCTGAAAAATTAGGGGAAAAAAATTTTTTTTTCCAAAAAACCTCAAAATTTCCATGAAAATAGAAGTCTAATCAACTGAAAACAATGTAAAATGCATTTTTCTGCAATGATAATCATATTTGGGTAATTCTCTACCAACTCACACGAAATCGGGAAAAGTTGCCCCGACCCCTCTTCGATTTGCGGGAAACTTTGTCCTTAGGGGTAACTTTTGTTCCTGATCATGAATCCGAGGTCCGTTATTTGATATCTCGTGACGGAGAGGCGGTACGACCCCTTCCATTATTGAACATGTGAAAAGAGGTGTTTTTCAATAATTTGCAGCCTGGAACGGTGATGAGATAGAAATTTGGTGTCGAAGGGACTTTTATGTAAAATTAGACGCCCGATTTGATGGCGTACTCAGAATTCCGAAAAAACGTATTTTTCATCAAAAAACACTAAAAAAGTATTGAAAATTCTCCCATTTTCCGTTACTTGACTCTAAAATTTTTTGGAACATGTCATTTTATGGGAAATTTAATGTTCTTTTCGAATCTACATTGACCCAGAAGGGTCATTTTTTCATTTATAACAAAATTTTTCATTTTAAAATTTCGTGTTTTTTCTAACTTTGCAGGGTAATTTTTTAGAGTGTAACAATGTTCTACAAAGTTGTAGACAATTACAAAAATTTTGATATATAGACATAAGGGGTTTGCTTATAAACATCACGAGTTATTGCGATTTTACGGAAAAAAGTTTTGAAAAAATTACTTTTTGCGTTACTCTTAGTTTCGTCGTCTGTGTCTGTCGCGGGTGACCATGAGCGGCCATGATCGATGACGACCAACTTTTTCAAAACTTTTTTTCGTAAGCAAACCCCTTATGTCTATATATCAAAATTTTTGTAATTAAAAATACAACTTTGTAGAACATTGTTACACTCTAAAGCATATCAAAAATTAAACATAAAATATAGAATTCAAATCTTCTCCAACACCCCTACAATATTTCAACACTAATCTGCCCTCTTCGTGAGCAAAAGTCATTTCCCCACCGTCGTACTTCATGGTGAAAATCATCTTAATCCACCCCGCTTCAGAACGAAGAATCTTTTCCAGGGTGCTGAAACCATCAGCGGGCATCAGTCAGGCAGTTATTTGACGGTTTTCAAAATTAAAGGTCCCTCGAAATGGGTTCATTAACATTTATTTGCCATACACAAATAAGAAGGGCCTTTACTGCTTTCATGCTCTAATATAATGAAAAAAAAACCCTAGCACGCTCCTCTCTCGAGACGACGAAAGGGTCCCAACCACAATTTGCCATCGATAAGGTCTCGAATAGGGTCATTAAAGGGCCAGTTTTCAATTATGAGCGCAGTAGGCATTTTTTTCTGTCGTGCTCCCTTGAGCGCGTTTTGTGATTAAAAGATGGCAGTTACACCGTTATGCAGTTATGCTCACCTCGCCGTCGTCGTCACCGTCACTAAGCTAATTAACATAAATGGTCCAAGCGAGATGGTTCCCTCGAGATGTGCACATTAAGACGTCCACCTACACACGCGAAAGGGGGGGGGGAGGAAGCCCTCTTGAGACAACTCTTTCCGGGCGGGATTGTTCTAGTTGTGTGTTCTCCTCCAAGGAAGTGGTCGGCGGAGAGTGGTAGATTTTTCACTTTTTCCATCATCACCTCGTTGTTATTGCTTGCTTGCCTGGCAGTAATCACCGCACGTTATTCTGCTGAAGATTTCAACTCATTTTTATAACCCACCACCATTAAACAACACCCCCTCGCACTCACGGGTGAGGGCAAATAAAAGCGAAATGATTGACGCGGTGGGACCCGCAATGAGCAAACGCATGGGGCCCTTAAGAGTCTACTAGTGTTGTATGTTTTGATGGTTTTGTGATGCAAATTTGTTCGGGCTGCCCGGTTTTGATTGGGCACTTGGCAGTGGGTTCGAGGGCTGGTGTTGATTGCGGGCTTTTCATGGGCCTGGAAGAGTTTGCAGTAAAAGGTGTTTTGATTGTTTGCAGTTGAAAGTGCGAACAAGTGAAATGATTTGTTTTCAACAGGAATTAATCAACAAAACAACACATGTTTTTAGTTGTCAGCACTATGTGTTTTGTGAAAAGGCCAAAACAACATTTCATGTGTACTTAAATTCAATTTTAGCTGCGCCTTTGAAAAATATTTTATTTGTTCAATATTTAAGGAAATTTTAGAATCTGTCACATTAAAACAAACGTTTTAAAATTATGTAAAATATCAAAGTCACATTAAAATGTTTCACCTGACGAAAAATGACATGTTTTTCAATACTTTTTTTTCAATTTTAGGGGACAAATATTAAATTTATGAAAAACAAATGTTGTCTGTTCAAAACTTGCATGCAAGTATCTATTCAGCAATTCCATTTGAAAAGAGCCTAAGCCGAAAAAAAAGTTCTCCGATCGGGCTCAAAATTTTTTTGGAGGTTCCTTGGCCAAAATAATTAGACCCGTATTTTTTTGTTTGGCCATTAGGGTGACCTACATCGTGCTAGGGTGGTTCAAAAATGCCAATTTTCGTCGATTTTCACAAAAACCTCTTTTTTCAAAAAATCATATCTCCGCGCCATTTCATCCGATTTTAGCTGTCTTAGACGCAAAAGAAAGGTGATGAGTTTGGCTATTTGGGAAAAATAATAAAAAGTTTCAAAAATCTAGCTTAACATTTGAAAAGTCGTATGAAAACTTAAAATGGCGTTTTGACCGTGTCTTGACCAAAGAGCCTATGTTTGAAAATATTTTTATCGGATTCCTCGGAAAATTTCACATAACATATCAATAAATTAGCGATGTCAAACCGTACGTTTCGGAGACATGATTTTTTGAAAATAAAAACCGATTGTCGTAATTGAAAGACGCAACTTTTGGTACCATAACATCTATAGGTCATCGCTAAAATTTTAAAGTTATCGCAGTTTTAGTTAAAAAAATGATTTTTTGCCGATTTCGTCATTTTCCCGTTTTTGCGCGTGGCGCGTACGGTTCGACATCGCCAATTTTTTGATATGTTATGTGAAATTTTCCGAGGAATCCGATAAAAATATTTTCAGACATAGGCTCTTTGGTCTAGACACGGTCATAATGCCGTTTTAAGGTTTCATGCGACTTTTTCAAATGTTAAGCTAGATTTTTGAAACTTTTTATTAATTTTCCCAAATAGCCAAAATCATCACCTTTCTTTTGCGTCTAAAACAGCTAAAATCGGATGAAATGGCGGGGAGATAATATTTTTTTGAAAAAAGAGGTTTTTGCGAAAATCGACGAAAATTGGCATTTTTTGAACCACCCCAGGCACGATGTAGGTCACCCTAATGGCCAAACAAAAAAATACGGGTCTAGTTATTTTGGCCAAGGAACCTCCAGAAAAATTTTGAGCCCGATCCGAGAACTTTTTTTTCGGCTTAGGCTCTTTTCAAATGAAATTGCTGTATTTGTAAAAAGAGCAGCAGCTAAATTAATTCAATTCAATTAATGTTTTAAATACAATTTAGCAGTTCTTTTCCAGGATGTTTCTATTGCAATTCAGAAATTTGGAGAACCTTTAAACTGAGATCAATTCATAAGCCTTTGAAGGGAGGACAATTAATCAAATATTTAACCGAAACATTTGGAAAGCATTTCGATTTCAAGTTGAATGTGGTTTCATCTATTTATGTGCTGAAAAGATCATCATCATCATGATCTTTTCAGTACTTGTATCGAAAAGTAATTCTATTTGATACTAGGTTGGAGTATGACACTCATCTTGATGGCAAACAACATTCAAGCGGAGAAACAAAACCAATGCAAAGAGTATTTTCCGGAGTTGCAAAAATGTTGCAGTTGAGCAATTCTCTCAGATTTCGATCATTTGATTTTTTTTGTATTTTTTAATTCAACTGAAACTTTTTTGGTGCCTTCATTAGTTTATCCGTATAATTTTCCATACATATTTGGCAGCTGTCCCTACAAAAATGATATATGAAAATTCAAAAATCTGTATCTTTTGAAGGAATTTTTTGATCGATTTGGTGTCTTCGGCAAAGTTGTAGGTATGGATAAGAACTACACTGAAAAAAATGATAAACGGTATAAAAAATTTGGTGATTTTTATTTTCACTTTTTGTCACAAAAACTATTTTTATTTTTTTTCATTTTCTGATAAGTTTTTGCGGACATCAAATGCCAACTTTTCAGAAATTTACAGGTTGTGCAAAAAATCTTTGACCGAGTTATGAATTTTCGAATCAATACTGATTTTTCCAAAAAATCTAAATATAGGTCGCTAAAATTTTTCAACTTCAAAACTTCTGTGCTAAAATTTTAATAAAGTGCTCCGTTATAGCTTTTTTTTTTGCTAACTTTATTGAAAATGGCAGCAGTTTTTCATTTTTTTAAATTAGTACACAAGTTTGCCCACTTTTGAAAAAAAAATTATGAAGAGTTGAGAAAATTCTCTACATTTTGCTTTTTTGAACTAACTAACTATTATTTAGGGCAGGGGTGCCGAACCTTTTGGCCCTACGGGCCAGATCTGATATTTCTGAAGCAGTGGCGGGCCGGAACTGATATTTGATAAAAGTTGAAAAAGTAAACACATTTTTTTTCAACTTTCTTATGATTAAGTTCTTCTTAAGTAAATACATAAAAGAACTAGTGTTGCAAATATGATTCATATCTTGATTTAAAGAATGAAAAACAAAGATAACATTCAAAAATGTGTTTATTTGACTAATAAAATTGTATAGATATTGTTTTTGACGATTGCTATTAAATACCTTGATATATTTTTTTATAAAACAAACATTAAAATTTCAATGATCGTAACAATTTTTTGAAGTTTTTGATAAATTAGTTAATATTTTTAAAATATTTGTAGAAATATATTTTCAGTATGATTAATTTGATTTTAAAAGCTTTTTTTAAACTTTATCACTAAAAATTTGTTTAGGAAAAATACATTAGTTTTGCTTACTTATTTATAAAAAAAAAGAAAATAGAAAAAAAATCTATTTGAAGTAAACAAATTTAAAACTCACTTTTGTAAATTTTAAGACAACAATCCAAGTTTTTTCATAAATTTCACAATTTTACAAAATGGATAATTTTGTTTTCCTGCACAATTTTTCAGTTAAAAAATATCAATATAAAAATTATAAAAATTAAATTCAAACTGGGAATGTTCTTATAATATTTGAAAATTTGATCTCAAGCTTTTGTTTTTAATTCAGACAATAATTTTATTTATTTAATACTTCATGAGAAGCCTTAAGGGCCGGGCATAGACCTATTTTGAAAAGCCGTCGCGGGCCGGATGCAAAGGCTTCAGGGGCCGGATCCGGCCGCGGGCCGGACGTTGGGCAGGCCTGATTTAGGGTGTAGAAGTGTCCTACAAAGCTGTACTGCCCCTGCTCGCATTAATTTCCCATATACAATTTCATCTTTATTGAGTTATTAATGCAGTTTTGTTCAAAATCGTGTTCTCTCTCAGAAAAGCTTAAAACAGGAGGAAATCCAGTTTTTTCGTGAAAACTTAACACGTAGTTTTATGTGTGGGACAAACTTGCCTTGCATTTTTCTCATCTTGCTGTTTTTGCATATGGGACTATTATGTGAACATGGGCAGTGTAGAGAAGACAAAAATAAAAAAAATATTTATAAAAATAGGGGTTTTTTTTTTAATTTAACCTCTTAAACAAAATCGTGTGCATTGAAAGTTTTTTTTTCGGAAAGTTCAACCAATTTTGCATGAGAACAACCCTTTGGACGCTTGTTGTGGCTCGTGCATTGCTTGAATAAGGGATTTTCTCAAAAACATGTATATTATGAAAAGTGGCTATATCTTTATTTTAGAAAAATCTTTTGTAGATTTTTTATAGTATCTACGATTGCTTAATGTTACTGTTTTAATTCAAGTTTTTAATTCTTTCCTAGTTTTTAAACATATTTTTTTTTTAAATTAGCAACAGATATGATGTGATCATAAATTTGAAAAATCAGTGTTATCAACAACAAAACATTAACAGTTTTTGAATTTCAAAAATATCCTGTACCTTTTTTTTCTAAATCAATTTTTCATTATAATTATGAAATTTGGATATTTTTTTTTCTAAGACATGGAAAACATTTGTAAAATTTTGTGTTTTTTTTTCGAAAAAAAAGCATTTTGAAAATTTTGGAAACAAGCACGGATTTCAAAAATGTTTCATTTTTCTACATTGAAAACTTAACAATTAGTTGTGGGAATGTTTGCAAGCGACTTGAGTAATTTTCTACCAACTCACAAGAAAACGGGGAAAAGTTGCCCCGACCTCTCTTCAATTTACGTGAAACTTTTTCATAAGGGGTAACTTTTGTCCCTGATTACAAAACCGAGCTCCGTTTTTTATATCTCGTGACGGAGGGGCGGTATGACCCCTTTCATTTTCGAACATGCGCAAAAGAGGTGTTTTTCAATAATTTGCAGCCAGAGACGGTGATGAGATAACAATTCGGTGCCTAAGGGACTTTTATGTAAACTTAGACGCACGATTTGATGGCGTACTCAGAATTCCGAAAAAACGTATTTTTCATCAAAAAAAAACGCTAAAAAAAGTTTTAAAAACTCTGCCATTTTCCGTTACTCGACTGTACAAAATTTTGGAACATGTCATTTCAAGGGAAATTTAATGTACTTTTCGAATCTACATTGACCCAGAAGGGTAATTTTTTCATTAAGAACAAAATTTTTTATTTTAAAATTTCGTGTTTTTTCTCACTTTGCAGGGTTATGTTTTAGAGAGTAACAATGTTCTACAAAGTTGTTGTTGTAACTCGTGATGGTTACCCCTTATGTTTATATACCATTTTTTGTAATTTTCTGCTCTACAACTTTGTAGAACATTGTTACACTCTAAAAAATAACCCTGCAAAACTAGAAAAAAACACGAAATTATAGACTGATTTTTTTTTCAAATTCACTTTATGTTGTTTCCACATTTTTTTTTTTTTTTTCAAAAAAAAATCAAAAATTGGCGAAAAATATTTGTCCATACTTTCTGGATTTGGAGGCGATTTGCTCACGTCGATTTAGGGCCAAACTGAGTTTGAACGCCATTTTGTGCAGCTTACATTCTTAGATCCCCAAAATTCGATTCCAATCCTGAGATATTCAATAAAATGCATGCAAACCCCGTGCAAATCTGTCTAACCTTTTATAATTTTAATGACATTTTAAGGCTTGATGTCATAATCTCGATACAATTTATATCCGAATTTACCTCTGATGAGTCATAGAGCTTAATAAACTTGCAACTCTGTTTGAAATAATTTGATAATTTCAGGATGGTTCCATACAGATGGATGATTTAACGTTTTCCTTTGAAAAACCCCTGCCAACACAAAACATACCTCTAGACAATTGGTTAAATTCGCTTGGTTTTGTTCGGTGACAAGGAAAACACTATTTTCTTTTCTTGCGACGTTTCGACCTACTATTCTTCGGTCATCTTCAGACGCCTAAAATATAAACATTTATTTTTCTGGTCAATTCAAAGTTACAAAAAGCTCACAAAACACAACTTACAAATGCAACGCAGCTTTCTTCTGTTGCTGCTTGCTCACGACTACACCTCCTCTTGCATCGTCAGGTTCTGTCTGTCTTGTTGTTGTCGCTTCCGTTCGTTGGTAGTAGTGACCTCGCGTATTTTAACCACAACGCTGTTGTACACACTATTAAAAGCTCCACACTCTCTCTGCAAGTTCACGGTTTTCTCTTCCCCGGCAAGCTTAACGTGGAACATCTCCGCTATCTTCCTGCACGCCTGGTCATCAATTCGCTCCAAAATTTTAATCTTGTCGAAGTTGAAAAGATGACCAGCTTGCAGGGCGTGTTGTGATAGACCCGATTTTGGGTCGTTGTTTCTGACGTCACGTTTATGTTCCGCCATGCGAACGTCAACCTTCCGTTTTGTTTGTCCTATGTAGGTTTTGTGGTCCGCACCGCAAGGAACCTCATACACTACGCATGTCTGCTTGCCTAGTGGGAGCGGGTCCTTCAATTTACTGAAGATCCTGGTTTTCACTTTATTTTCAGGAAAGCTTCATGAAGGCGATCAAGCTTGTGTTGGACTCGACTTTCTTCGTGTACCAGGGAAAGGTATACTCACAAAATTTCGGTGTACCGATGGGATCTCCACTCTCTCCAGCCGTATCGGACGTAGTAATGGAGCGACTGGAACAGGTGAGCATACGCAGACTGGAGGAAGAAGGTGTGATGCTGGAACACTACAGAAGGTATGTCGACGACTGCTTTTGCGTGGCCAAAGAGGAACATATCCCGGCGATCGTTGAGGTTTTCAACAATTTCCATCAAAAACTGAAATTTACGATCGAAAAAGAAGTGGATGGGAAGCTTAAATTCCTGGATTTGCTTTTAACCAGGACAGGGCAACATGTTTCGAAGAGTTGGAAACCGAAGCAAACCAATGGGCGCTACTTGGATTTTCTCTCTGAAAGCCCATCGCAGCACAAACGAAACACCGCGATAGCCCTAACCGACAGAGCGATCAAGCTCACCGACGTGGACTACCGCCCGGAAGCTTTAAAGGTAGCCAGGACCATCTTGGAGGTAAACAACTACCCAGGCTGGTTTATCGACAAAGTGTTCCAACAGCGTGTACACAAACACTACAACACACTAGAAGCAGAAGAGCAGGAAACCTCCTCCAAGTTGTTTGTGTCGGCCCCGTACGTCCCATGTCTGAGTGAGAAATTGAACAAGATCCTGGGAAAACACAACATAACACTAGCACACAAACCTGAAAATAAAGTGAAAACCAGGATCTTCAGTAAATTGAAGGACCCGCTCCCACTAGGCAAGCAGACATGCGTAGTGTATGAGGTTCCTTGCGGTGCGGACCACAAAACCTACATAGGACAAACAAAACGGAAGGTTGACGTTCGCATGGCGGAACATAAACGTGACGTCAGAAACAACGACCCAAAATCGGGTCTATCACAACACGCCCTGCAAGCTGGTCATCTTTTCAACTTCGACAAGATTAAAATTTTGGAGCGAATTGATGACCAGGCGTGCAGGAAGATAGCGGAGATGTTCCACGTTAAGCTTGCCGGGGAAGAGAAAACCGTGAACTTGCAGAGAGAGTGTGGAGCTTTTAATAGTGTGTACAACAGCGTTGTGGTTAAAATACGCGAGGTCACTACTACCAACGAACGGAAGCGACAACAACAAGACAGACAGAACCTGACGATGCAAGAGGAGGTGTAGTCGTGAGCAAGCAGCAACAGAAGAAAGCTGCGTTGCATTTTGTAAGTTGTGTTTTGTGAGCTTTTTGTAACTTTGAATTGACCAGAAAAATAAATGTTTATATTTTAGGCGTCTGAAGATGACCGAAGAATAGTAGGTCGAAACGTCGCAAGAAAAGAAAATAGTGTTTTCCTTGTCACCGAACAAAACCAAGCGAATTTAACCAATTAAAAATTCCACGGTGATTACAACCAAATCAATAAATACCTCTAGACAGTTTACAGTTTTAATCCGCTTCTCAACGACCGCAAAGTGCACCCCCCGAAATCGTTCAAGATCGCATCCAGCAAAACAAGCGGCACAATTATAAATCCGCTGACAGCTGGTAATTAGCAAAAACAAAAACAGCCCTTTGCTGGAAAGCAGTGTCGGAGAAGTTCCCAGCAATGACATCTCCCCCACCAGGCCCTGTAGGAAGCTCATTTTGGGCCCACAATGTCCACCCCCGTTTCGCACACCACGCGGGGCTTGATTAGCGGTACACACCACATCTCTGGAGGACCGTTGTAGTAGGAGGGCGACGGTAATGGTAGTAATTAAAACTAGAACAATTGCAATCACCGGAGGTCCACCGTACTGCTGGTGTGGTGGTGCGACAATACCTTCTGGGCTTGGGTTTAGGAATTCTGCGCGCGGCTTCTGTCCAGGTGGTCCAGGTTCAGAGGGACTCTGCTGTATGCTTGCCCGTGAAAGAACAACAAAGCAGGAACATGGCAAATCTACCGGTATAGCTGTCCACCTCCACGCGAGTCGTGGTCTCGCGCCATTTATGAGCTGTAACATGTGTGTGATTATCAAGGGCGCACACACGTTTCAACGGCTAGGAAAGGGGCTTTGGCTAAATAAAAGTTGTACAAATTTATGCTCTGTGGCTGTGTTTTAAGAGTGTTCTGGTATGTTTGGAGCCGTAGGCGAATTTTGCTACCTGTCATGGACTGTAAAAATAAATGAAAACTGCTTTAGAAATGGTAAACTAAAATAAAATATTTGGAATCAGTAGATTCATTGCTGACTCAAGCTCGTTTTTCCAGTCCAAAATGCACAATGAACCTGAGAAAACGGCGACTTGGCGCGGTCTTTACAACCGGAACGGCGCAAACTAGAAGGCACAAAACCCGCGCGAAATTAAATTAAACTCCACATTAAGTCACTTTCAACGAGTGGGGAACACAATTGTACAACAGCAGCAGTGCCAAGTCAATGCCAGGTCATCTTATGCTTATTTTGGCGCTGTTTCGCTTCGGTTTATGCATTTGCATCGGCCAAAACCCAGAAGCTCGTCGTCGGCGTGGAGAGTTGAAAAGCCGATGATGGTTTTTTTTTTCGCTTTGCTTTAAATTAAAAATTAAACACGCGACTGAGAGTGCAGCACACAGTCAGTGTCGCTGGCGATGACCCCTGACGGCGCGCTGAGTGGACTCCCAGGAATCTGGCGGGGTTGGTGACCTTTCGGTCAACTTTGCAGAAGGAGGTCAAATGTACCTATTTTTGACCTAATGAGCGAGAGTTGTGTGATTTTGTGTGATTTTGAGCGATTTTGTGTGATCTTGTGTGATTTTGTGTAATCTTATCTGGTTTTGTAAAATTTTGTGTGATTTTGAGCGATTTTGAGTGATTTTGTGATTTTGTGTAATTTTGTGTGATTTGTGTGTGACAAAAT
Source organism: Culex quinquefasciatus (assembly GCF_015732765.1). Classification (NCBI taxonomy): domain Eukaryota; kingdom Metazoa; phylum Arthropoda; class Insecta; order Diptera; family Culicidae; genus Culex; species Culex quinquefasciatus. Next base: position 7,717,875 of record NC_051861.1, read on the forward strand.
CTCACAAGATGTTGTTGGATTTTTTGTGATCTTTTGTGATTTTGTGAAATTTTGTGTGATTTTGAGCAATTTTGTGTAATTTTGTGTAATTTTGTGTAATTTTGTGTGATTTTGTGAAATTTTGTGCGATTTTGTGTGATTTTGTGTGTGAAAAAATCGCACAAGATGTTGTGTGATTTTATGAAATTTTGTGTGATTTTGAGCGATTTTGGGTGATTTTGTGTGATTTTATGTGATTTTGTGTGATTTTGTGTGATTTTGTGTGTGACAAAATCTCACAAGATGTTGTGTGATTTTGTGTAATATTGTGTGATTTGGTGTGGTTTTGTGTGATTTTGTGTGATTTTTTGTGATTCTGTGCAATTTTGTGTGATCTTGTGTGGTTTTGTAAAATTTTGTGTGATTTTGTGTAATTCTGTGTGTGACAAAATCTCACAAGATTTTGTGTGATTTTGTGTAATTTTTTTGTGATTTTGCGCGGTTTTGTGTGATTTTGTGTGATTTTGCGTGATTTTGTGTGATTTTGTGTGTGACAAAATCTCACAGGATGTTGTGTGATTTTGTGTGATCTTGTGTAATTTTGTGTGTGACAAAATCTCACAAGATTTTGTGTGATACAATTTTGTGTGATCTGTGAAATTTTGTGTGATTTTGTGTGATTTTGTGTGATTTTGTGTGATTTTGTACGATTTTGAACGATTTTGTGTAAATTTGTGTGTGACAAAATCTCACAAGATTTTGTGTGATTTTGCGTAATTTTTTGTGATTGTGTGATTTTGCATGATTTTTTGTGATTGTGTGATTTTGCGTGTTTTTTTTAGATTCTATGTGATTTTGTGTGATTTTGTGTGGTTTTATGTGATTTTGTGTGATTTTTCGTAATATTGTGTGATTTTTTGTGATTGTGTGATTTTGCATGATTTTTTGTGATTGTGTGATTTTGCGTGATGTTTTGAGAATTTATGTGATTTTGTGTGGTTTTATGTGATTTTGTGTGATTTTGCGTAGTATTGTGTGATTTTGTGTGTTTTTGTGTAATATTGTGTGATTTAGTGTGGTTTTGTGTGATCTTGTGTGCTTTTGTGTGTGATAAAATCTTACAAGATGTTGTGGGATTTTGTGTTATCTTTTGTGATTTTGTGAAATTTTGTGAAATTTTGTGTGATTTTGTGAAATTTTGTGTGATTTTGAGTAATTTTGTGTAATTTTGTGTAATTTTGTGTGATTTTGTGAAATTTTGTGCGATTTTGTGTGATTTTGTGTGTGAAAAAATCGCACAAGATGTTGTGTGATTTTGTGAAATTTTGTGTGATTTTGAGCGATTTTGGGTGATTTTGTGTGATTTTATGTGATTTTGTGTAATTTTGTGTGATTTTGTGTGTGACAAAATCTCACAAGATGTTGTGTGATTTTGTGTAATATTGTGTGATTTGGTGTGGTTTTGTGGGATTTTGTGTGATTTTTTGTGATTCTGTGCAATTTTGTGTGATCTTGTGTTGTTTTGTAAAATTTTGTGTGATTTTGTGTAATTCTGTGTGTGACAAAATCTCACAAGATTTTGTGTGATTTTGTGTATTTTTTTGTGATTTTGCGCGGTTTTGTGTGATTTAGCGTGATTTTGTGTGATTTTGTGCGTGACAAAATCTCACAAGATGTTGTGTGATCTTGTGTGATTTTGTGTGTGACAAAATCTCACAAGATGTTGTGTGATACAATTTTGTGTGATCATGTGTGATTTTGTGAAGTTTTGTGTGGTTGTGTGTGATTTTGTGTGATTTTGTGTGATTTTGTGTGATTTTGTACGATTTTGTACGATTTTGTGTAAATTTGTGTGTGACAAAATCTCACAAGATTTTGTATGATTTTGCGTAATTTTTTGTGATTGTGTGATTTTGCATGATTTTTTGTGATTGTGTGATTTTGCGTGATTTTTTTAGATTCTATGTGATTTTGTGGGTCTCGTGGCGCAGGGGTAGCGGCTTCGGCTGCCGATCCCGATGATGCTATGAGACGCGGGTTCGATTCCCGCCTTATCCACTGAGCTTCTATCGGATGGTGAAGTAAAACGTCGGTCCCGGTTTCTCCTGTCTCGTCAGAGGCGCTGGAGCAGAAATCCCACGTTAGAGGAAGGCCATGCCCCGGGGGGAGTAGTGCCAATAGTTTCGTTTCGTGATTTTGTGTGATCTTAAGTGATTTTGTGTGGTTTTATGTGATTTTGCATAATATTGTGTGATTTTTTGTTGATTGATTTTGCATGATTTTATGTGATTGTGCGATTTGTGTGATTTTGTGTTATATTGTGTGATTTAGTGTGGTTTTGTGTGATCTTGTGTGATTTTGTGTGTGACAAAATCTCACAAGATTTTATGTGATTTTGTGCGATTTTGTGTGATTTTTTGTGATTTTGAGCAATTTTGTGTGATCTTGTGTGATTTTGTAAAATTTTGTGTGATTTTTTGTGATTTTGTGTAATTCTGAATGTGACAAAATCTCACAAGGTTTTGTGTGATTTTGTGTAATTTTGTGTGATTTTGTGTGATTTTGTGCGGTTTTGTGTGAGTTTGTGTGACTTTGCGTGATTTTGTGTGATCTTGTGTAATTTTGTGTGTGACAAAATCTCACAAAATTTTGTGTGATGCAATTTTGTGTGATCTTGTGTAATTTTATGAAATTTCGTGTGATTTTGTGTGATTTTATGTGATTTTGTGTGATTTTGTACGATTTTGTGTAATTTTGTGTGTGACAAAATCTCACAAGATTTTGTGTGATTTTGAGCGATTTTGAATGATTTTTTTGTGATGTGTGGTTATGCGTGATTTATTGAGATTTTATGTGATTTTGTGTGATCTTGTGTGATTTTGACTGATTTTGTGTGATTTTGTGTGTGACAAAATCTCACAAGATGTTGTGTGATGTTGTGTGATTTGGTGTGATTTTGTGTGATTTTGTACGATTTTGTACAATTTTGTGTAATCGTGTGTGATTTTGTGTAAATTGGTATGTTACAAAATTTCACACCATTCTGTGTGATTTTGTGTAATTTTGTGTGATTTTGAGCGATTTTGTGTGATTTTGTGTGTGACAAAATCTCACAAGATTTTGTGTGATTTTGTGTTATTTTGTGTGATTTGTTGTGATTGTGTGTGATTTTGTGCCTTTTAGTGTGACTTTGAGTGAGTCTATGTCTGTTACAGTCTACATTCCACGTTCAAAGGTCATCCAGCGCGCCGAGTACTTGCTCTGGACTGTTATTTCATCCCAAATAAGGTTCATTTTAACGGAAGATAATGGGAATTCCTTACCAGCAGTAGCAACCACCGCTCTCGATTCCATTGATCAGCACGCCAGCAGCACCGGCAGCTTTACGATCAATAAAACAACAGTAGAACATTCGTCACGCAGCTGATACGACAAGTCCTCCGGTTGAACTCCGGCAGCAGAACTAACTTTTTTCGCCGGTACGACCAACGTCTGCCAACCTCACATTTTATAACATTGGCTCCACAAGGTCTTTGATTTTATTGATCTCGTTCAGGTTTGCTCCCCCTTCAAATGTGTATCAACAGCTTTCCTTCACCGGGAAAAGGGCGTGGAAAACGTGCTCCCTTTTGTACAAATGAATATTGATATGAAGATTAATTACTTTTTTATTTATTTACAGCTATAATAACCAATCAATTTCAATTTAGCAAAGCCCCCCTCGCCCTCCTCGGTGGTGTCTATTGGTGGCGGCGGCGGCATCGATCAGCCTTAACCCGGCTATCAGTTTCTTTCATCTGGCCACCTCGCTGGTCCAGTCAGAAAGGCGCGTGAGGAGCGTGCCCAAGTCCAAGGGTCTTTGGCGGCGGCGTCGTGTAGCCGTCATCAAAAGATACCCAACCACAACCAGTGGAGGACGTGAATGCCTCCGGGGAAGGTCGTTGGACGGTTTTGGCCTGCGACCGTTGCAGATTCTTCAGCTGGTGGGGGGACAGGGTTGGAGCAAGGGGTTGGGTTCGAGAAGACTGAAGACACTGAAGACTGAAGACTGAAGACTCTGAAGACTGAAGACTCTGAAGACTAAAGACTCTGAAGACTGAAGACTCTTTAGACTGAAAACTGAAGAGTCTGAAGACTGTAGCCTCTGAAGACTCTGAAGACTCTGAAGACTGAAGACTCTGAAGATTTTGAAGACTGAAGACTCTGAAGACTGAAGACTATGAAGACTCTGAAGACTTTGAAGACTGAAGAGTCTGAAGACTGAAGACTATGAAGACTCCGAAGACTTTGAAGACTGAAGACTCTGAAGACTTTGAAGACTCTAGCGACAGAAGACTCTGAAGACTGAAGACTCTGAAGACTGAAGACTCTGAAGACTGAAGTATCTGAAGACTCTGAAGACTAAAGACTTTGAAGACTCTGAAGACTGAAGACTATGAAGACTCTGAAGACTTTGAAGACTGAAGACTCTAGCGACAGAAGACTCTAAACAGTAGCCTCTGAAGACTGAAGTCCTTGAAGACTGAAGACTTTGAAGACTGAAGACTCTAATGACAGAAAAAAACTAAAACTAATCCCAATCCTTCCTGACTACGGGCCTGTCGCATCGCGAAAAGTGATGAGTGATGAAAGTTGAGGGCAGAACAAAAAACAACAACAAGCGCGACGCCGTACCACCCCGGCCCGCAAAGACTTGAAACGAATCGTAAAACTTAATCGACCTGAAAGCGATCAGAACTATTTGTGGGATTGCTCAGCCGAGGGGGTGGGACGGGAAGAAGTTGGTGCAAAAACCACGATCTGAATCGCCTCTCTTGGATTTGATATTGTTTTGTTCCACTGTCTTGCGAATATTAGAAGGCGAGGTCGTTGTTCTGAACAAGTTGCGCGGACCAATCACCGAACCGTGGCCCTCGGGTCCGATGTAGCGGATCTTAACCGACACGAGAGGGTGCCGCGAAATCGAGGAAAAGGTCGTAAATCGCGGGGCAATTTGGAGCTCTGATTTTGTTCGAGCAAAAGCAAAAAAAAAACCTGGCTGAAAAGTGGCGGCTCACGAAGAAAGTGTGAAGGAACTTTTTCATAAAATAAATATGAATTAGCAGGTTACGGGCTCAAAGGTGGGGGAGGATTACGAAACCCGGTCCCGGTTCAGGAAAGGGGCACGCGTTGCGAAAAAATCCGAACCAATTACGGACAAATCACCTGTATTGTTAATGTTTGTTCCGATTTGTTTCCGCTGCTGGAAGGGGCATGGCGAAAAAGTAGTGAAATAAATATACAGTAACCTCTCGCGGAAGGTGCCACGGTCATTGAATGTGTGGAACATTTTTTGGCCAAACGGAACAGCTTCAGCGCCGAGGGGGCGTCGTGAAGATAGCTGTGAAATGGGCGTTAAAAGTTATTCGATGCAGCAGTTTAGTGTTGAAAATATTAAGCTAAAGTTCCTCATGACCGCTTCAATCCAACAGATATAGCACAGTTCAAATCTAGCAAAACAATGTAAAAAGACTGAGCAGTGGTATATGTTGGTATACAAACCCTATTTGACTTTTTTAAATTGTTTGGCTTATACTTAAGACTTGACCATGACAGAAACCTACACTATTGACAGCTTAAACATAGATTAATACTTACCTGTGCAGTTCACAACAGAACCCAGAACGCACTTTCACTGAACACTTCACATCAACCGGTATCGACAGCCTCCCCATGAACCTAATTATTGAAGTCCGTAATTGAAAGCTCACATTACTCGTCTTGCCTGATTTGATGCTCACGCTATCACAAACCTCCCAAAAATCATTATTAAAGTCCGTAATTGAAAGCTGATTGTACTTCGCACAAACGACTTCAACGCCTTCAAGGGATGAACCTCCGTCGACAACATTTGTACGGTTCCCCAACGATCATCGATGAACTGCCTCGCGAAGCAATCATTGCTGAGCGGAAAACCCGAACCCCACCGCGCTCACTCTCTCAAGAAACACTCAAGTTATGCAACGGTTTCTAGCTCGCTCGCAGGGAACTCACCGTCAGCTGAGAGAGCTCGAGACTTGATCTTGACCAGGAGCGAGGCGACGAACCGCGACTGCAAAGTCAAAGTCAATGCCACAGAGTGCAGCCAAGCCAGTGCGCGAGAATGGCAAGGACGGTTATTGGCCGGTGAAGAGGCTCGTCCGAAGCGGGCGAGCAAAGTTGAGTGAAGTCGAGGCACTCGCGAGCGTGAGAAACGGGCTGGGTGAAAATTTGCTCTCAACAAAGAGAGGTTTGGTTCATGAAGATCGCGGAATGAGTTTTATTGGCAGTCATCGAGCAGACGTTGAACTGTGAACATCTGGGTTGGAATGTTTAGCTCAGCAAAAAAGTTGGTTGGAACGATTGCATGATTTTATTCTTCACAACATAATTGATAAAAATCAAATAAAATCTTAATTCTTATGCTCTAAAATAAAATTACTGCAATATACATGGAAACCATTGAATTAAGTGTTAAAGATTCTTTAAATAATTCCCTGAATTTTGTATAAATTTTAATGGAAATTGATAAATAAAATAGTTACAATTATACTTCCAAATAGTACCCCGAGACAACCCAAGTAACATTTTTTTTCCAGGAGTTCTACAAGAGCTCTTCAAGATAGCTACAGCATAGCAGTTTGGACCGCGGTAGGATAAAACTCTCTTCAAGTACTCTTCCAAACTCCTGAAGAAGTTTTGAAGAGAATTTTATCCTACCGCGGTCCAAACTACTATGCTGTTACTTGTTACTTGGGAAACCAATTTAACTAATATCAAGCCTTAATTTGATTCAATCTATTATTTATACTTGACATTTCGAAGCATCATTTTTTTTAATCTTGTTTAGTTTTTCTTCAGATTAATAAACAAGTTTTTAAATTGAGTATTTCCGACCTATTTGTTTCTATTTGCTTTTTTTTCCAATTTCAGCTATCCAAATAATGTTTTTTTTTTGCAATTCCGTCGTGAAACTACTTACTTTTCCTGTCATTCTTGCACGACGAAATAGCCTACTTTTCTGTACCAAAAATAACAGAATCGAATAGCAACACTTTTCAAAATAAATGCTGAAAAGTTCTATTTTTCAGCACTGAAATGGGTGCTGAAAAGTTGAACTTTTCAGCACTTGTTTCGAAAAGTAACACTTTTCAACATTTTTTTGATTTAAACGATTTATTGACAAAATACATAAAAATTTGACTTAAAATTTCACTCAATGGGTGTTTTTCGGATTTGCAAAAATGTTGTATGGAACTCGTTGAAAAACTTGATTTTTTCAGCACTCTTCGTATTTATCCAACTCGGTGAACCTCGTTGGATAAATGTACGACTCGTGCTGAAAAAATCCTCTTTTTGCAACTTGTTGCATAAACTACTATTATAACATTGGTCAAATTTGATTTCAGTATTTTGAAATTGGCTTTTTCGGACTTACTTTTTTAAGAGATTTGCTTCAATTACAATTTTGGAAAATTGGTATGAAAATTGCATATTTGAAAAGAACGTTAAAAAGCTTTTTTCAAAGTTGTGTTTTTAAATTTGACTTTCAGCCTTTTAAGTAAAACTTACTTTTTTGCTAAAATTTTGATAACTAGGCAAATTCCTGCATTTGTTCTATTTTTGAGAATTTCAAAGTTTTCTAGAAATGGGTCTCCTATGACTTGTCTTTTACAGCAAGTTTAAAAATCACCTTACATTCTTTCGGGAATGACCCCTTTCGAGATTATCTAGTGGAGATAAAGTAGATTAGACGCTTGTTTAATATCCAAATTCACATTACTCAATTTTTCATAACAGTACGACTCCAAAGACCCTGAACTGTACCAAAACGAACAATTTGAAACCACTCAAATGCGAACCTCCAATTTACATTCCAACGCGGTGCAGTTCATAACCAATTCCAGCTGCATAATTTCCATGAAATGGTGTCGACCACAAAGCCCTTCAAGGCCGGCAGTTATTCGAGGCCAGCTTCGGGCCCCAAAAACAAGGGCCCTCCAATTGGCCACCAAAATTACCATTTTACATAACTGAACTCCAAAATGACCATTACAGCCGGCACCCGCACGGAGATGGGCAGCACTTGTTGCCGCCAGTTAACGGTTTGGGTACACGGCATAATTCACTCCACGTTCGATCACCCGAAATCCCACGCCTTCAATCATTCGTCGGCCAATGGACTACAATTTTCGTACTGTGGAGGGAGTTTGGTCCATAACAATTATATTCAACAAAATTTACACCGAAAACACATTTCAAACCATCTCCAAACGACGGTACTCGAGTTTTTGGGCCGTTTTGAACTCCGCACGAGCTGCTCGTAACTCTCCAAGAGCAGCAGCAGTTGCATCGTGCAATTTGAATTCGATTAACCGATTCAAGCTGGCTCAAATTGGCTCTAATTCTTTTTTTATTCTTTTTTTCCCTCCAAATACCCACAAAAAAAGAAGAAAAAGTTAGAGGAAAATTACACGAAAAAAGGAAGAAGGGGAAACAGTGCGTTTAGACTTTTTTTTCGGTCTTCACTGCTTTCACGAAATTGACGTAACGTTCTGGCTGGAGTTTTAAGCTGTTCCGTTGGAAAGTAGGTCAGTGGAGATGCAAGGTCAGGTTTTGAGATATTTAAACGCTGCGGTTCTCGGCGTAGGCGTAATAACAGGGCCCGGACCCCGGATCGAGTTTCTCTCTGTTGAACAAATGACCGGCTGCCGACTTGTGATTGACAAAATTTGGAGGCTCTCCAATGTGGGTTCATCGTTTATGGCAAGAAAAAATCCTTGAAAATTGATAAATTATGCTAAATTTTATGACCAAATTGGAGCAGTAAAATTCCTGCTTAAAAAGGTAGTAAAACCGTGTTTGTTTATTGATTGCGATTTTTGAACAAAATTCAAGCAACCAAGCATCATGATCATTTTTATTCAGATTCAGTTTGTGAATTCCAAGTTGATTGGAAAATTATACAGAGCAGAAAATGTTTCTTCAAAATTATGGCACTCAACACTGATCTAGGAATTGGGGAGAAATCAGATAAGACATTTTTAGCGTGATTTTTTAGTCTACTGCAAAAATGCTTGACTTCTACATCTTAGTTTTAATGGTGTAAAAATCTGGATTCATGCCCATACCATACCATTTCTCCAAATATATTTTATTAAAATTCATAATTTCCTTTCAATAGAAAAAAACAAAGAGAAAAAAAAGTTTTTCTTTGACCTTTAAACCGGGTGATTTGAAAAGATTTAAGTTTTTTCAGTATACTCTAACAGGAATGGCTTGATGTAAGATTATATTCGTCTTATGAAGATTACGTGCTGGATTTGAGATGACGTTTTTATTTAATGAATTTAAAAGTTACGGTGATATAACAAGCCATGGTTTGAACGAGCTTTCCGGTAAAAATATTTTCGAGACTGAAAATCAAGTCTGTCATATAGAAATGGCCAAAATCCATCGAAAAAACATTTTTTTCAACATTTTTATTTTTAAAACCGCTGTAACTTCACGAAGATTTGACTTAGGACAATGGTCAATATGGAGACTTTTATGTAAAATTGTCTGGAGAATCAACTCTCGTATTCGGTTTTTGAAAATTTTCATGTTTAGAGCACTTTTGAAAAAAAAACAGTTTCAGTAAATGATTTTTGTATTTTTTTAGGTGAGTTGCTCCATTCTGCATTTTTCGTGAGTCTTTTTTAACATCTTAATTTGAACGAAAAATCGTTGGCTCACCTTCAAATTTGACTTTTAAACTTAAAAATCAAGAAATCTCATAAAAGTGGAGTGATTTTTTCTTTCAGTGTATTTTTTCGGGGATCCCGTCAAATTTCCTAAAAACTTGTCTTTAACCATTTTTTGATACGATGCAACGGCTTTGAGATACAGCAATATTTAAATTACAAAATACATTTTTTAAACACTTACGTCCTTCTCAAATGTAATTATCGAGTGAAACTGGCTCCATATACGCAAAAAATGCTTATATAAGCGTAGGATAACATGTCTAAAAAGTTTCATTGAAATCAGAGAGGGTCGAGAAAAAAAAATACCTGTTTTGGGATGGAATTGCTCTTTTACATATTTCAAAACGAGCCCAAATATGCTGAATATGTAAAGCAACACAGAGTTATCAATTACAGATTGTTTTCAGTTGATTGCAAGTCTGTTTCCATTGAAATTTTTTAAGTTTCTTTAAATATTGTTTTTGTGCATGTTTTTTTTAAAGCCGATTCTGAAGGGGACGAGGTGCAACATAAATATTGAGAAATGACATGGAACAGTAGGGTAACAATAAAAAAACGACATCAAAGATACCTTTTGACTCGATTTTTCATGCAAAAAAGTACCTTTGCCAATTTTTTGAAAAATCGGTTAAGGTTTAAGGGTACCTTCTTATAAGGTTCTCAAAAATGTATGCTGAAAAACATCGTTTCAGTATTGGTCATCTGTGTGAGATTCTTGTAGGAAATCCAATTCCCTACAACTTTGCCGAAGAGTGCAAAACGATCCAAGTTGATCCTGATTTTCGTGATTTTTTTTAGTAACAAGTATTTTCTTATATACTTCCTACACGGAAAAAGAGTTCCCAAAATCGTGAACAAGCGTTCATGAAAATTGTTCGAGGTTACCATTTTCATGAACGCTTGTTCACGATTTTGGGAACTCTTTTTTCTCCGTGTATACACCCTTTATACACCATCAAGCATTGCTGATAACTAGGACTGGTGATTTTTCGCGATTTCACGGAAGCCACGTAATCCGTGAAATTCGCCGCAAATTTGAAATATTCAATTGATAAATCGCTAACGAGTGCATTAAAGCTTTATTTTTTTAATTCAAACACTTCACAAGATTTTTAACAAGAATTATAAAAGCAGTTTGCAAATTAAAAGTATTCCATGTTCTATTTCTTAAAGATATTGTTCATTAGAATATTCGACAAATTGCAGAAAGAACATTAATCAATATTACTTTGAGAAAAAGCGCCAAAAAATACTTTTAAATTTGTTTTAAGTTTGTTATAATTATTAAACGATGTTAAAAAAACGATAAACAAATTGCATTTAAATATTTTGATTATAAATGTTATTGCATTCAATTTGTTTATAAAACAATACACATTGAGTTCAAATTTACTATCAATTTTGCATAGTATTATTATTTTTTGAATTATAAATAAATTAAAAAAAACTGCCATAAATGAAGCTTTGCCTGAACTTTATTAAAATACTACAATTTCCCAATTGCTAAAATTTAGGAATGCAAAATTATTGCCGTGAAATGCAAAATTAATGCCGTGAAATTTTAATGTTTTGCGAAATTTTGATTTTTTTTGCCTTGAAAAATCACTATCCCTACGAATAACTCATCTGGATCAACTCGCACTAGGGAATTAAATTTCCTGCAAGAATCTCACACTTGAACAATTTTGCGCGAAACCTGGCCACCTGCTGCCAAAATCCTGAATTTTCGTGATTTTCTCCCGATTTGGCTCAAAATTGGCACAGTTACTTATTACTGCCTAAAGAATCGAGTCAGGGGGTATCTCTTGAGATTTTACAAAATTTTAATTTCTTTTCTTGTCACCATAATGGCCAGATTTTTCAATTGTCTGCCAGAATTAAGAATCACCCTTCTCTTTGCCAGATATTAACAGATATTGACAGATTTTTCACTTTATGCTTATTTTGAACAATTTTTCGATTAACATGATTGAATATAATTGGAAATGGAATGTGTATTTCTTAAATTAAATGCAAATTCAACACTTTTAAGGCCTTAAAATCAGTTAAACCATCAAAACTCTACAAACTTTTGAATAAATTTATATCCTCCCTCCCCCTTACCATTCAAGTTTGTTAGATTTTCATCTGCCAGATTTTTCCAGATTTTTAATAAACATTTTGTCAGATTTTTCAAATTTTGACCTGGTAACCCTGATAATGGAACAGGCATTTATTAACTGAATTTATCTACTTCTATAATAAACTTTTTTTTCTAAGGAGATGTTTCTGTGAAAACATGTTCTGCTCTTTATTAGCAATAGTGCGAAAAATCCCAATATGTATTCCCTTTTATTTTCCCTTGATATTTTGACAGTTTTAAAAACTGATAAATAGGTAGTAAAAATTCTATTAACAATCATCCTGCTTGTATTTATACCGTATTTTTTTATTTTTCTAAAAAGTTTACCAAATAATAGTGTATTTTTCAATCGGCGCTTCGGCGGGACATTCCAATAGTGTCCAAGTGTCAATGACAAAACCTTTTAAATTATTTATTGATTTAGGGGACTTTAAAACGTTGTCTTGCTCATTTAAGCTTTTAAGTTTTGCACTCAAAATGATTCTCATTGAAAACACTACTCGACAAAACAAAACTTGTGTCAAGGGATTAACGATATCTCATCCGTTCCTGAGAGAAAAGGCATCCCCGAATCCGATGCAATCGACAGAATTTGATTTTATGTCCACGCGGACTGACGAGAAGTTTGTACATTTTTTAACATAAAAAATCGAACAATTTAAAAAAAAACCATGCGTCTCCTCCAAATTATATGAGCCATCTACAAGAATATGGAAGCGCCTGGTGCATAGCCATTTCCTTTAAGCACAACGGAAACAACCAATACAAATGTATAAAAAAGTTGTCAAGTTCTCGAGGGGTCCACAGCTAGCATTTTTTGTACGATTATAAAAAATAAATATTAAAAGATTAAAATTAATTTATTTAAAAAACATATTTTTTGATTTATTTGTTTACTAAAATTTTATGTATCTCAAAGGTCTAGGGGTAATTCGGGATGTCCATGGGCATCCAAGAACTGCCTGGAGTTAAGATCTACGAGTCTACCGCCGTAGCAAGCAAGAGGTCGTCGGATTTTGACCCCGGATCATGTGCGTATAGCATCAGTGCATATGGTAGACTACTATATGAATGTGTTGGGATGTTCATGGTCATCCAAGGACTCCCTGGAGTTAAGATCTACGAGTCTACCGCCGTAACTAGCAAGAGGTTGTCGGATTTTGACCCCGGATCATGTGCGTATAGCATCAGTGGATATATTAGACTACTGTATGAATGTGTTGGGATGTCCATGGTCATCCGAGGACTCCCTGGTGTTAAGATCTACGAGTCTACCGCCGTAACAAGCAAGAGGACGTTAGATTTTGACCCCGGATCATGTGCGTATAGCATCAGTGCATATGATAGACTACTATATGAATGTGTTGGGATGTTCATGGTCATCCGAGGACTCCCTGAAGTTAAGATCTACGAGTCTACCGCCGTAGCAAGCAAGAGGTCGTCGGATTTTGACCCCGGATCATGTGCGTATAGCATCAGTGCATATGGTAGACTACTATATGAATGTGTTGGGATGTCCATGGTCATCCGAGGACTCCCTGGTGTTAAGATCTACGAGTCTACCGCCGTAACAAGCAAGAGGTCGTCGGATTTTGACCTCGGATCATGTGCGTATAGCATCAGTGCATATGATAGACTACTATATGAATGTGTTCGGATGTTCATGGTCATCCGAGGACTCCCTGAAGTTAAGATCTACGAGTCTACCGCCATAGCAAGCAAGAGGTCGTCGGATTTTGACCCCGGATCATGTGCGTATAGCATCAGTGCATATAGTAGACTACTATATGAATGTGTTGGGATGTTCATGGTCATCCAAGGACTCCCTGGAGTTAAGATCTACGAGTCTACCGCCGTAACAAGCAAGAGGTCGTCGGATTTTGACCCCGGATCATGTGCGTATAGCATCAGTGGATATGGTAGACTACTGTATGAATGTGTTGGGATGTCCATGGTCATCCGAGGACTCCCTGGAGTTAAGATCTACGAGTCTACCGCCGTAAAAAGCAAGAGGTCGTCGGATTTTGACCCCGGATCATGTGCGTATAGCATCAGTGGATATGGTAGACTACTGCATGAATGTGTTGGGATGTTCATGGTCATCCGAGGACTCCCTGGTGTTAAGATCTATGAGTCTACCGCCGTAACAAGCAAGAGGTCGTCGGATTTTGACCCCGGATCATGTGCGTATAGCATCAGTGCATATGTTAGACTACTATATGAATGTGTTGGGATGTTCATGGTCATCCGAGGACTCCCTGGTGTTAAGATCTACGAGTCTACCGCCGTAACAAGCAAGAGGTCGTCGGATTTTGACCCCGGATCATGTGCGTATAGCATCAGTGCATATGGTAGACTACTATATGAATGTGTTGGGATGTTCATGGTCATCCAAGGACTCCCTGGAGTTAAGATCTACGAGTCTACCACCGTAACAAGCAAGAGGTCGTCGGATTTTGACCCCGGATCATGTGCGTATAGCATCAGTGGATATAGTAGACTACTGTATGAATGTGTTGTGATGTTCATGGTCATCCAAGGACTCCCTGGAGTTAAGATCTACGAGTCTACCGCCGTAACAAGCAAGAGGTCGTCGGATTTTGACCCCGGATCATGTGCGTATAGCATCAGTGGATATGGTAGACTACTGTATGAATGTGTTGGGATGTCCATGGTCATCCGAGGACTCCCTAGAGTTAAGACTCCTTGGAGTTAAGATCTACGAGTCTACCGCCGTAACAAGCAAGAAGTCGTCGGATTTTGACCCCGGATCATGTGCGTATAGCATTAGTGCATATGGTAGACTACTATATGAATGTGAATGAATAAAGCACATGATCCAGGGTCAAAATCCGACGACCTCTTGCTTGTTACGGCGGTAGACTCGTAGATCTTAACTCCAGGGAGTCCTTGGATGACCATGAACATCACAACACATTCATACAGTAGTCTACCATATGCACTGATGCTATACACAAGATCCGGGGTCAAAATCGACGACCTCTTGCTTGTTACGGCGGTAGACTCATAGATCTTAAAACCGGTGAGTCCTCGGATGACCATTAAGATCTACGAGTCTACCGCCGTAGCAAGCAAGACATTCATATAGTAGTCTACCATATGCACTAATGCTATACGCACATGATCCGGGGTCAAAATCCGACGACCTCTTGCTTGTTACGGCTGTAGACTCGTAGATCTTAACACCAGGTAGTCCTCGGATGACCATGAACATCCCAACATATTCATACAGTAGTCTACCATATCCACTGATGCTATACGCACATGATCCGGGGTCAAAATCCGACGACCTCTTGTTACGGCGAGACTCGTAGATCTTAACTCCAGGAGTCCTTGGATGACCATGAACATCCCAACACATTCATATAGTAGTCTATCATATGCACTGATGCTATACGCACATGATCCGAGGTCAAAATCCGACGACCTCCTGTTACGGCGGTAGACTCGTAGATCTTAACACCAGGGAGTCCTCGGATGACCATGAACATCCCAACACATTCATATAGTAGTCTATCATATGCACTGATGCTATACACACAAGATTCGGGGTCAAAATCCGACGACCTCTTGCTTGTTACGGCGGTAGACTCGTAGATCTTAACTCCAGGGAGTCCTCGGATGACCATGGACATCCCAACACATTCATATAGTAGTCTACCATATGCACTGATGCTATACGCACATGATCCGGGGTCAAAATCCGACGACCTCTTGCTTGTTACGGCGGTAGACTCGTAGATCTTAACTCCAGGGAGTCCTCGGATGACCATGAACATCCCAACACATTCATATAGTAGTCTAACATATGCACTGATGCTATAGGCACATGATCCGGGGTCAAAATCCGACGACCTCTTGCTTGTTACGGCGGTAGACTCGTAGATCTTAACACCAGGGAGTCCTCGGATGACCATGGACTTCCCAACATATTCATACAGTAGTCTAATATATCCACTGATGCTATACGCACATGATCCGGGGTCAAAATCCGACGACCTCTTGCTTGTTACGGCGGTAGATCGTAGATCTTAACTCCAGGGAGTCCTTGGATGATCATGAACATCCCAACACATTCATATAGTAGTCTACCATATGCACTGATGCTATATGCACATGATCCGGGTCAAAATCCGACAACCTCTTGCTTGTTACGGCGGTAGACTCGTACCATCAGTGATGCTATATGCACATGATCCGGGGTCAAAATCCGACAACCTCTTGCTTGTTACGGCGGTAGACTCGTAGATCTTAACTCCAGGGAGTCCTCGGATGACCATGAACATCCCAACACATTCATATAGTAGTCTACCATATGCACTGATGCTATATGCACATGATCCGGGTCAAAATCCGACGACCTCTTGCTTGCTACGGCGGTAGACTCGTAGATCTTAACTCCAGGCAGTCCTTGGATGCCCATGGACATCCCGAAGTACCCTAGACCTTTGAGATACATAAAATTTTAGTAAACAAGTAAATCAAAAATATGTTTTTAAATAAATTAATTTTAAACTTTTAATATTTATTTTTATAATCGTACAAAAATGCTAGCTGTGGACCCTCGAGAACTTGACAACTTTTTATACATTTGTATTGGTTGTTTCCGTTGTGCTTAAAGGAAATGGCTATGCACCAGGCGCTTCCATATTCTTGTAGATGGCTCATATAATTGGGAGGAGACGCATGGTTTTTAAATTGTTCGATTTTATATGTTAAAAAATGTACCAACTTCTCGTCAGTCCGCGTGGACATAAAATCAAATTCTGTCGATTGCATCGGATTCGGGGATGCCTTTTCTCTCAGGAACGGATGAGATAACGTTAATCCCTTGACACAAGTTTTGTTTTGTCGAGTAGTGAAATCATTTGACAGGTTGTTTTTAAAGACACTATTTTGCGTTACAAATATTGCAGAGATCGCTGAGCAATAACTGTACCGAGCATACCCGACCACATACCACACAAAACGCTTCTATTAATTTGATGATAGCTCTATCCACCTCCCAACAGGACCCGCGTAAATTCCATCGTGCAATTTTCCCTCCATCAATCAGTTCGATAACACGGCGTGGATTAGTCCCCCGTGACTTTACAAGTAGCCACTTCCCATTAGGCCACCTCTCAGGCTACCTCGGCGCGCAGGTCGTCGTGATTATCAACGCCACGCCACACTACTCTTCCAATAACCATCCACTTTAGACCCCACCGTCATAACTCTTTGCCAATATGCACGCAATAGTCAATCAGCTATCAGGGCCGTTTAATAAATATTGCACTCTTCTCTTCCTTGTTGCGTATAGACGGCCCCGACCAAATGTCATCACTTCTTCGTCCGGGGGTCGGTATCCGATTACCGGGACCGGCTCCTCTCCGGCAGTGTCACATCAAAGTCCCGTTCAAACCCAGGACGCATCCTCAGCTCAGCTGGTGTCCGCACCAACCAACCTCAGCCGGCTAGGGTCATAAATTAATCTAACACTCACAGTTAGGCTGCGGGGGAATGCCGTGAGAGTTGCGCAGAAATTGCTTCCCCAGGCATCATTTTCACCCTTATTGACACAATTTATCAAAATTAACAGGGAGTGCATAGCTTCGGGCGCACCGCACGTAGGAGTCTTACAACTTTAAACTGTGTCAAGCGGTATACCTTTAGGCGTAACAGACAACATTCCACTCGCTACGCGTCGACACGACATTCCCAAAAACGTGCAGTTACTTCAAGCAGCAGTGACAAATAAATCATACGGACCCCCGAACAAAAAAAAAACTCCAAGTACATCGACGGGGAAGAACCGGTAAACCGTCGATGTTGGGACCAGGCGCGACAAATCTGGGATCTCTTCGTGGAGGAAATTCGCAGGCAGGCAGGCGCGCGCGTTCCAACGACGACGACGACACAGCAGTGACAGCAGCCAGCAAAGAAAATTGATGGGAAATCCCAAGAGTTAGTCAGCTTGGTGAGGCAGGTGGGGGAAGGAGACAGGAAGATACGATTACAATTCGGTACATCGAACAGTATTTATCATTTGAGCAGACCGTTCGAGCCGTTTATGTGGCGCGTTTTGTACAATTTTCCGCTAGCGTGGTCGTGGATGGGGAGGGGTACGTCGGTCGCAGCAAAAAGGCCATTTCGGTCACAAATGTGCGATGTTCATTCATCTTTTTATTTGTGCTAAGGTGGCCGGTATGTTGGCGCAAAGTAGTACAGAAAGGGGTCGTGGTCAAAAGTGGCATTCGTATTAAAACTCGGAAAAAATGAAATGAAGAAAAACATGCTGCTTATATTAAAATTGTGCCAGGATTCAATTAAAGCAAGTTTACACGATTGTCACGTGCATTTTTTTAATTTATTCCAATTTAAAATGGCAAAATTGTTAAATTTTTTCCAATTTAAAAAAAAATGACAAAATTCTTAAAATTCTTAAAAATTTTAAAATTCTTAAAATTCTTAAAATTCTTAAAATTCTTAAAATTCTTAAAATTCTTAAAATTCTTAAAATTCTTAAAATTCTTAAAATTCTTAAAATTCTTAAAATTCTTAAAATTCTTAAAATTCTTAAAATTCTTAAAATTCTTAAAATTCTTAAAATTCTTAAAATTCTTAAAATTCTTAAAATTCTTAAAATTCCTAAAATACTTAAAATTCTTAAAATTCTTCAAATTCTTCAAATTCTTAAAATTCTTAAAAATTTTAAAATTCTTAAAATTCTTAAAATTCTTAAAATTCTTAAAATTCTTAAAATTCTTAAAATTCTTAAAATTCTTAAAATTCTTAAAATTCTTAAAATTCTTAAAATTCTTAAAATTCTTAAAATTCTTAAAATTCTTAAAATTTTTAAAATTCTTAAAATTCTTAAAATTCTTAAAATTCTTAAAATTCTTAAAATTCTTAAAATTCTTAAAATTCTTAAAATTCTTAAAATTCTTAAAATTCTTAAAATTCTTAAAATTCTTGAAATTCTTAAAATTTTAAAATTCTTAAAATTTTAAAATTCTTAAAATTCTTAAAATTCTTAAAATTCTTAAAATTCTTAAAATTCTTAAAATTCTTGAAATTCTTAAAATTCTTAAAATTCTTAAAATTCTTAAAATTCTTAAAATTCTTAAAATTCTTAAAATTCTTAAAATTCTTAAAATTCTTAAAATTCTTAAAATTTTAAAATTCTTAAAATTCTTAAAAACTTAAAATTCTTAAAATTCTTAAAATTCTTAAAATTCTTAAAATTCTTAAAATTCTTAAAATTCTTAAAATTCTTAAAATTCTTAAAATTCTTAAAATTCTTAAAATTCTTAAAATTCTTAAAATTCTAAAAATTCTTAAAATTCTTAAAATTCTTAAAAATCTTAAAATTCTTAAAATTAAAAAAAAAATAAAATTCTTAAAATTCTTAAAATTCTTAAAATTCTTAAAATTCTTAAAATTCTTAAAATTCTTAAAATTCTTAAAATTCTTAAAATTCTTAAAATTCTTAAAATTCTTAAAATTCTTAAAATTCTTAAAATTCTTAAAATTCTTAAAATTTTAAAATTCTTAAAATTCTTAAAATTCTTAAAATTTTAAATTCTTAAAATTCTTAAAATTCTTAAAATTCTTAAAATTCTTAAAATTCTTAAAATTCTTAAAATTCTTAAAATTCTTAAAATTCTTAAAATTCTTAAAATTCTTAAAATTCTTAAAATTCTTAAAATTCTTAAAATTCTTAAAATTCTTAAAATTTTTGAAATTCTTAAAATTCTTAAAAAATCTTAAAACTCTTACAATTCTTAAAATTCTTAAAAATCTTAAAATTCTTAAAATTCTCTATCAATCTATCAATTCACACGAAATCGGGAAAAGTTTCCCCGACCCCTCTTCGATTTGCGTTTGTAGAACATTGTTACACTCTAAAAAATAACCCTGCAAAGTTAGAAAAAAATACGAAATTTTAAAATGAAGAATTTTGTTTTAAATGAAAAAATGACCCTTCTGGGTCAATGTAGATTCGATAAGAACATTAAATTTCCCTTAAAATGACATGTTTCAAAAAAATTTACAGTCGAGTAACGGAAAGTGGCCGAGTTTTAAAAACTTTTTTAGTGTTTTTTTCGATGAAAAAAACGTTTTTTTTTCGGAATTCCGAGCACGCCATCAAATCGGACGTCTAATTTTACATAAAAGTCCCTTTGACACCAAATTTCTATCTCATCACCGTTTCAGGCTGCAAATTATTAAAAAACACCTCTTTTTTCACATGTTCAAAAATGGAAGGGGTCGTACCGCCCCTCCGTCACGCGATATCAAAAACGGACCTCGGATTCGTGATCAGGAACAATGTTTCACGCAAATCGAATAGGGGTCGGGGCAACTTCTGTGTGAGGTAGCGGAGAACTACCCAAATTCTTAAAATTCTCAAAAATTTTAAAATTATCAAAAAATCACTGTTTTAAATTTCTGAGAAAAAATTAAATTTAATTTTTATAAAAAAATTTAAATAATATT
Organism: Culex quinquefasciatus; assembly: GCF_015732765.1. Lineage (NCBI taxonomy): Eukaryota > Metazoa > Arthropoda > Insecta > Diptera > Culicidae > Culex > Culex quinquefasciatus. The sequence continues at coordinate 7,738,242 of NC_051861.1, forward strand.
CAATAAAAAAAAAAAGAGTTCATAACTAAGTTTTTAAGGTTCCTAGCTAAATATTTAAAAAGGTCAAAGCAATTTATACTTTAATAACACAGTTCAACAAAAAATCAAATGTTTCTTGTCTCTGAGACGAGAATATGTGTTCCTAGTAGATTTTTGCCTGCTGAATCCGAATCCGGGTCCAGAATTGCTCCAAATGGTCCCAATTTTGAGATACACCCGTTTGAAATGTTAGTTTAGGCCAAAATAAGCTACTTTGTTGACTATTTTACAATAGAACTATTGAATAAACAAATAAACAATACATGTATCTTAAAGTTCACGTTCTCCCCTTTCTGAAACACCCCTGGTTTTTAAAATTTGATTGTTTCTACGCATATTTATAGCCATTTTAAAATTATAATTTGACTTGCATGCAAGTTGGAAAAACTTGAATGAGAACCAACTGAAAATATAATTTTAAAATGGCTATAATTATGCGTAGAAACAATCAAATTTTAAAAACCAGGGGTGTTTCAGAAAGGGGAAAACGTGAACTTTAAGATACATGTATTGGTTTATTTGTTTATTCAAAAGTTCTTTTGTAAAATAGTCGACAAAGTAGCTTATTTTGGCCTAAACTAACATTTCAAACGGGTGTATCTCAAAATTGGGACCATTTGGAGCAATTCTGGACCCGGATTCGGATTAAGCAGGCAAAATTCTACTAGGAACACATATACTCGTCTCAGAGACAAAATCTTGTTGGACTGTGTAATTTGTAGAATTTGAGCGGTTAGTATTACAATTCTGTTTACTTAATGATTTTTGAGGAAAATGTGATTTTCCACAATAACTTTTTAAATTTCTGTATATGGCTTCAGAAATTGTAAATTTCAATACTTAAAAATTTGTCGTATTTCCAAATCGATCAAAAAATCTTCGGACATTTCTCAATTGTGTTTAATGTTTTGCCCATGTGCATCTTTCAGATATGTTTGAAATTTTTATCGACGTTGCCGGTTATCTCAATTGGACCATTTATGGACGTAAATAAGTAGCGTTATAATGTTATTCAACAACACACAACACGGAAATCACATACAGGCGCGCGCAAACACATGTGCGTTTGAGATGTGTGTATACAAACATTTATGATTGCCACTTTGCTCGCGGTAGCTCTCGCGGAATGGGAGCAAAGTTTGAGAAGTGGAAAAGTAAGGCAGCAGCAGCAAGAAACGTATGTTTTGAAATCATAATTGCACTGGTTAATTATCGCAGTGGCCGAGAGTTGGAGTGCGTCATCTTTGGATAAAAAAGTGGAACTGGATGGGAATCGGTATCGTTTTGCACAATGCACTTTGCTGAACCTGCCTCCAGCAGCGGCGGGGGATTGAACTGGAACAAATCGCGGTGCACGGCCATGTCAGGGGTTATTATTCAATTTGTTGAAAGTTGAGAGCATTTTGGTTGTTTGTTTTGAAGATGTAAAACAAATAGAAAAAATATGATTTTCTAGCCAATTTAGATTTCAATTAGGCAAAAACCTACCCCCTAATTGCGAAACCGCAAACTTGGCCTCCGGAAATGCTCTCAAGCTAGTTCGCGAGAAACCTTCACTTTCTGCGCGCAAAACTTTCGATCACACTTTCGCTGTCCGCCCAAATCATGCAAATCCCATCAGATTTGTGACCCAGTTTTTGATAAGACCCCAATCTGTGTCGCACCGTCGATCAATCTCGGATCAGCGCTGGAAGCGGTTTTTGGCGGGAACCACGCCAGCGTCTGTGTGGCCAATGTGCCCACTAAAATCGACAATTGCGAATTTCCTCTTTAAACTAAACACTTTTTTCCGCTGCCGGGGCGAGCAACAGAGCAAAAAAAAATGAAACAAAAACGCACCCCTCGACGTTCGTCAAAATCGAAGGTAAACTGCAGCAGCAGTAGCAGCGGCACCTGAGAGAGCAGTAGCCGAAAATGTTGAATGGGCTGGATGGATGAATGAATGAATGGAGCGAAGAATGAATCAAGTCTAATCAGTGGCGAGCGTAAATTGCGCGAGCGATTAACTCCATTAAATGCGCATCTCTGCACAAAAGATACAATGATGGACCATTATGCTACTACCAAACCCGGGAGCTCTTGATTTGGGTTGAGGGATTAGGGTTCAGGTTGTACAAATAATTCAAGAATTAATTAAATATTTGAATTTCAAAAACATGTCGAGTTCTGCCAAGGTAGCAGCCATTTACGCTAAAACAGCAGAAAAAATTGCTAGATACCAAACTTTCAATCTAATGTTATTCATCGTGATTTGATTGATTTAAGCAACAACTTTTATGCTTTCTTTTGCAAACGATTACAGCTTCCGTCGTTACTTTGTGTTCAAGACCAATTCACATGTTTATTATTTCCACCCCAAAACACTTCACTTCCAGCACAACCCTTCAAAAAATTCCCACTCCCAGCCGCGTTTGAAGTGGCCTGCAAAATTTCGCTTTTCAATCAAGCTCCCCATCGCCGCTACAATCAATTCGGAAGAAGTTTATCTCCAACGAAAGGAAAAACGAATCTCACCACTTAAGGGTCCACCTTCTCCCACTTGGGCATGGATGATTGTCGTCGATCTCACCCCCGCGCGAACTTAGCCACGTCCACGTCCAGGTGAGAGTGAAAACAAGAAGTGAAAACACACGCACTTCCTAACGAGCTGGATCGCCGTCGTCCGACTTGGTCGTCGTGACTTAGGGGGAAGCCTACTTTCCTCGCTGGGCTGTTGCGGAGGTTCGTCGCTAAATAAGTGTTTACTTCGGACCGATTTCTGGTTTTTCACCACCTCTCTCGATACAGGCGGGCTGCTCAAACGGGAAATAGGTGGGATGAAGGTGGAAAATTAAGCGCAAGAAATCAACTTGTTTCTGGTTTGAACGACTGGCGACTAGGGGTGACGAAAAAATCGAGGAATGTGGGCACGGAAGCTGTGGAAAATTATAATTTCGCAACATTTGCTGTGGGGTATAATTTTCCACAAATTCGATTTGTCTTTTTTTCTTATTGTTAACTTGGAAAACTAATTTAAATATTTGCATGTGAAATTTCTAATGACTTTCAACACCGTTGGTGGTCCAGCAAGCCCAGTTAGAAGAACAAAAATACAAAAATACAAAAATACAAAAATACAAAAATACAAAAATACAAAAATACAAAAATACAAAAATACAAAAATACAAAAATACAAAAATACAAAAATACAAAAATACAAAAATACAAAAATACAAAAATACAAAAATACAAAAATACAAAAATACAAAAATACAAAAATACAAAAATAAAAAAATACAAAAATACAAAAATACAAAAATACAAAAATACAAAAATACAAAAATACAAAAATGTCACCTTTCCGTGCCATTAAGCCCCTGCGGCATGAAAATCAAGGTCTAAACAAGAGTCAGTGTGCGTGTGTGTGCCGATCATACCCCGAGGGGCACACCGCTCAAAACTAAACCGCAATCAACGTGGGTCTTAATTCGCGCGCGCACTTTTCTCCATGCGACCACGATGCGTGCGCATTTTGTTTGTTCCGAAGAAAAGCAGTAGTGTTGTTTACAAAATGATGACCGCGAAAAAAAAAGAGTCGCTCCAGCCGAGGATGAAAGTGACTTTACTGGTTGTTGCAAATGAACACACGGTCAACAGCTAGTTGTTGGTTGTTGCATTGTGGCGCGGTGACATTCAACGGACGACCTGGACACCGGGCTGGACTGGATTCCACGGGAGCTGGTTTCGTTTTGCTTGGCGGCAGCAGCGTTGTGAGTTGGGAAAACCTGATGTGTGCTAGCAGGAAAATAAATGTAATTCATGTGTTAATTTCCTGCAACCTCTGTGCGATTTTTCAATGAAGATAAATGATCGTTTCCATTAATCGCATTGTTTGTGATTTGAATCGCCTTTTGCTGGCCGACAATGATTTTTGTTATTTCAAGAATAACAATTTAAAAAAAAACTTATATCAACACAGTAAAATCCGGCAGCTCCCACATCAAAACCAAGCCATCAAATCTAATCCAAGTTCTTCCTCATTTTCCAGCGAAGAAAATAAAAACATTCTGAACAGCCATGGCGTCCGATGCGTAATTGGACTCGCGTTGCAAATTTACGACACTTGCTAGTGGGTTCCGTTTTATCCCGGCTTTCAATCGAATCTAGATCATCTGAGATGGACGTAGCCCGATCTCTCCTCTCCCCCTACTGCAAGCCCTGAATCAGAACGAGATGATGCCAATTTATGATGATTTCTGGGCTGGCTTTTAGATGGGCCGTTGAAAGGTTGGGACGAGATCGGGTACAGGGTAATATTGGCGTTTTTTTCGTTTCGAGGATGAAATTGGCTTGAATTGAGGCAATCAAATAAAATCCATAGGATATAAAGTGCCAATTAACAATTTATTTTTAACAAAAAAAAAACGTTTATGAGCCTAGTTGCACGTCATGTGGCGAAAACATCTTGGTTTTGTTTTTATTATTCATTGTTAAGTTATTCAATTTATGTATTTATGACGAAGGTCTACTCGACCGATTTATGGCGGTATGAAATTTACGCCTCTGACCTCATTTGAAAACAGTTTTTCGCGATGTTTTCTGAAATCCCATGTTATAGCGGCCCCCCTTGATTTAATGCAATTTGCGTATACTTCACATCCCTTTTTATAGTTTAGTCTGGTTTCACTTTTTTTTTTGAAAAACAAAATAATCGTCAGAAAGTTGAACTCAGCACACCCTATAAGGATCTGCCATTACAATTTATCAAACTAAAATATCGTACATGCAATTTTGTCACTAAGCTGGTTGAAAATCTATTTAAAGTTTTTGTATAAATGTATTCATTCATTTTCCCGAAATTGTTGCGTGCATTTCTGATGCGTGTTCCAAAAAAATGCAAATTTAAAAAAAGTTTAAAGATATTTAAAACACAATGATAAAGGTTATACGGTGGCCGCTTAAATCCCATTTTCGAATACTCGCCTAGTACAGACTTTTCCAGAAACTCAAATACCTAATGGGAATTTATAACCCAAAAAAAATATTGCGCAAACTGTTAATGAAAAATTTACCACCGAAACAAATCTTGAGGCATGGAAGCATTTACTATTCTGACAAAAGGCAAAATTTAAGCAAACTTTAAAAAAATATATAATCTCATAAGAGTTTATGTTTTATTTTGAACATCGTTTTTTGGTGTTTGGTTTCAATAGAAAAAGAAAAAAAGAATGGCAAAAATTAGAAAAAAAATTATTTTAAAATTTATTAATATTTTTTTTTTTTTTGCAAGAATCGCCTGAGGACAGTTTACTTCATTCAAAATATCGAAATATTGAAGAGCTCACGCAATTTGTTTAATGTTGTGTATTTGATAATAAATTCTCTAAGTGCATGTTGGTTTATAAATTTGTCAATAATTTTTTTAATGATTTCAATTTTATTTCCAAAATATTTTTTTGTATTGCATACGTTTAACGTTTGATTTCCAAATTGCTAGTCAAGTTTTTTTTCGATAAATGCAATGAAATCAACATTTTTAACAAAAACTCATAAAAAAGTTTAAGAGTATAACCATGCAATCGATGCAAACAGTTTTTGAATGGTGGGCTAAATTTGAAGTCCACATGGCCTGGCGGATGCCGAAAAATGTATTTTCCTGGGGTCAATTTTGACCGTATATTTTACTATTATGTCCTACTTTTTAAATGTCAAAATATGTGGCAATTGTTGTTATTGCCTATATTATACTTTGACACATTGTGTTGCCATTTAACTGCTAATGGTTCAAATTTATTGTTAAAAAATATGAAAATTCTTAAAATCAAAAAAGCTAAACTTTATTGGAGATTGCAAAAATTACCTTATGTGAAAAGATGTTTTACTACAGCAATTTCATTTGTACAGAGTCTAAACCGAAAAAAGTCGTATGAAAACTTAAAATGGCGTTTTAACCGTGTCTGGACCAAAGAGCCTATGTCTGAAAATATTTTTATCGGATTCCTCGGAAAATTTCACATAAAATATCAACAAATTGGCGATGTCGAACCGTACGTTTCCGAGATATGATTTTTTTCAAAATAAAAACTGAGTTTTTAGACACGCCACGCGCAAAATCAGAAAAAAATGACGAAATCGGCAAAAAATCTACTTTTTCCACTAAAACTGCGACAACTTCGAAATTTCACCGAACGACGCAATGTATAGATGTTTGGGTACCAAAAGTTGCGTTTTTCAATTACGAGTTCTCGTTGTTTTGAAGATACAATAATGTCGATAACAAAAATCTGGGTGCAAAAGCCCTGGTTCATGTGCACCTTTAAGTGATAAGATAACCTGAGATAAAATGCTAAAAATGAATGAAGAAATAAACATAAAAAAGAAGTAAAGTTTTTCGATAGGCATAAATTGCTCAACATTTCCTCCAACAAGAAAAAAAATCGAGAGAAATTGAAGCAGTAGAATGTTATTTTTGTGTACACATGTTAAGCCTTTCTCTACTTTCATTAACTTGAAACGTCTGGTAACCCTATCATATGTTATCAATATTTATATATTTTTTAAAAATACGGCTCCTCGGAAAACTGATGAAAAAAGGGGCCAGATTCAGCATGCGACACATCATTAAAAATATTCTGACTTATAAATACTTGTAAGTGCAACATGAAACATTTCTGGAAAGAAACATTCTAACAGTTCACAGATTTTACCTGTCAAAAATCGCATTTATATTATTTTCATTAAAACATTATAAGGCCGTTGCAAATATGTTTTAAAATTCATGTCCCTCGACGCTAACCGAAAATTTAAAAAAAATTTAAGCGAGCCCAAATATGCTAATAATGACTATTAAGGGGTTATATACATGAATAATATCAGCAAAAAAAAGCAGAGGTTAGTATGAGCGCACACTTCAACTTTTTGCCTTCCTCACCTTACAGAGGAAAGGCTATAAAATCACTCGAAAAATGAACTTCTTAATTCGACCGCGTAGACCCACCTTCACGTATACCTATCGACTCAGAATCATGTTCTGAGCAAATGTCTGTGCGGATGTGTGTAGGTGGATGGACAAAAAAATTGTCACTCGATTATCTCCGGACTGGATGAACGGATTTTGACCGTATTAGTCTCATTCGATCCGTCTTGGGGTCCCATAGGTCTCTATTTAAAATCAGCAAGTTTAGTTAAGTACTTCAAAAGTTATGCTAAAAAAACGATTTTGGCGTATGTCCGGAAGATTGTAAAAAGGGTGGCTTTTGCAAGAAACCCTATCATTTCATACATTTTCAGAAAGATATTAAAAAGACCTTTCCAATGAGCCCAAAACATTGAAGATCTGACAACCCTATCAAAAGTTATTAACACTTGAGTGTTATTTATACACTTTTTGGAGGCCGGATCTCAGATATTTCAGTAAAAATGATGTCTGGGTCCATCATGCGACCCATCGTTAGTTAGATAATTGAAAAACCTTTCAAATGAGCCTAAAACATCAAGGATCTGACAATCCTATCAAAAGTTATTAGCACTTAAGTGTTATTTATACACTTTTTGGAGGCCGGATCTCAGATATTTCAGTAAAAATGATGTCCGGGTTCATCATGTGACCCATCGTTAGTTAGATAATTGAAAGAACTTTCATATGAGCCAAAAACATCAAGGATCTGACAACCCTATCAAAAGTTATTGGCAATTAAGTGTTATTTATATACTTTCTGGAGGCCGGATCTGAGATATTGTGATATAAATATTGTCTGAATCTTCCATGTGAACTTTCGTTGGATAGGTTTTTTTTATCAGACCTTGCCGATGAGCCAGAAAAATTGAAGGTCTGCGAACCCTATTAAAAGAAATCAGTAATAAAATTGATTTGTTAAACATGTTAAGGGAATGTAGCTATTTTTACTGAATGTATTGACTTTATGAATGTGAGGAAGGCACCAACCACCTAAAGGTGGATTAAGTATCGTTTTTTAAATTATTTTTCAGGCCATTAAAATATATACATTTTCACCTACTAACAAAACAAACTTGAAGATATCTGGTTGCATCATTGCCGAGGCATAGCAATTTTAAGTTAGCAGTTCCAAAAAACGTGTGCCACGATACCTCAACACTGTCTTGACCAAATCGGCTCAAAATTTTGGTGAAGACTCGTCAACCGATTCCGGGTGCATGACGAAGACCGATTTTCAAAAGTTTGTTTTAAAAAAAGATAAAAATATTTCTGTGTTTTTCATATAAAAAACCGTTAGTTTTTGATACATCATGCATACGGGTAACATCTTGAGAGTCTCTACCAAAAATTTCAGCCAATTTGGTCCATCCCATCTCGAGATATCGTGGCACCCGTAAATCAACTCGTGGTTTAGAGAAAAACACCTATCAATTTTGACAGCCCGCTTTGCGCATGCAAAATTTTGAGCTTAAATTGTCACTTACTCAGTTTATCATGAAATATCTTCATGGAACTTTCAGGAGTGATTAATAATCATCTTTAGAGTGGATTTGACAAATATTCTGTAATATAAAAATAAAATTTTAAGATTTTCTACATGTTTATAACCCCTTAATTCTGAAAAAAAACAAAAAAATGTTTTTCCCCCTGATTTTTCGGACTATTTTTGAAGGGGGGAGGAGTGGGAGGCGACTTAAACTTTGAAAAATATTTGCAACGACATAATTTAAAACAAAACCTCGAGTCATTTTTAAGCAAATTCCACGTCAATAAATGGCAATAACCGACAAGAACTAAATTAGAGCAAGGTGTGAAAGCAATATATTGTCGGTAGCAAACACGAAAAAACACCGCCAATTATGCCAACCTCTCTTGCTCTAGTCATCTTGATACCATAAATCCTTGCAAAAAAACCTCCTCTTGTGGGAGTTTTTCTTATATCGGCAGGGAAAAAGTAGTGCATACATTTCGCACACCAAATCACTACTAACTACCAAACGGCTTGATCGAACCAGTTCAGTGTCGCAACCTACTAAGGTAAACTAAATGGCACCTGGACGCGTACACTGGTCCACAAAAATAAATTTGCAAGTTTAGAGATTTTTAAAACTACGATTTTTACACTCCTTAAAATGTTTTTTTCTTATTATTACAACTTTATTTTGTAATCACATCGGTCACAACCAAACCGCGTGTAACGGTAGATTCGCCGGCGGTCCCCAACGTTATGATTATCGCCGCCAACGTCTGAACCACTTCGTAGGTGGCAAAACTGGCACCCTCTTTGGACCCATTAAGACCCATGCGATTACGATTACGCCAAGGTTGCCACTTCGTGCCGCCAAACGCTTCCCTTCTTGCATTATAAATGTTTTGCGTACATGCTCGCCGATGTTCGGTAGTCAGTGTTTAATTGCCACCTTGCCCGCGCGGATGCAATGTCTTTGGGTCGGCTTCTGCTGGTGTGTCCAATAAAAGAGCGCGAGACTGCCGCCGGTCCAGAGCGCGGCCCGGGGCGGTCCCGAAGGAAATCCGTTGCGCGTAAAGTGAATTGCATGTCGCACACTCTCGGCGGTCAGCAATGCAGTTATGCATAAGTGCAGGGCAGCTGGAGTACTACACACGAGGAAGTGCGGTTAAGTGGGTTATTTTTTAAAGTTGGGTATTATTCCACTTTTAGAAATTGTATTGCCAAAAAATGTGTCCAGAATTCGTGACTTTGAACGAAAATTACTTCTAAAAACAAAGTTTCGCGTTAATTACATAAGGTTCACGACAACTGGTAGGCGAATCTGGATTGCATGACCCATAAAAAAAAGTTGCAATAAAACCAGTACAAATCTAGGCTAAAACCACCATAATCAAACTATTAAAGTGATTAGATTTACAATCAAATTGCATGCAATATTCAGCTTTGACACAAATGTAGATTTAGAAAGCAAATCGAGTTTAGCACTAACTCTTGCTGCCTCAAAGCCCTCAGGCTTCCTGGGGTTCCGCATATGACTCAACGGAACCTCGTTGATAGTCCATGTCCTGGCCCAACCTGGAAGACGCGCACTTCCTCTGGACCTGATTCACCCATTTTATGACCCCACTAATTACGGCGCTCCGGCCTTCCAGTTTTATAGGGCTTGTAAGCATTTAAGCGAGCTTAAATCGTCCAACGGTTCTTCCTCTTCAACTCCAACTGTTCCGAGAAGCCAGTTTCTCCGAGTGAGTACATCTCAATTTCTTCCAATAAATCCACGGCACTCACTTTGTCAGAATTTAGATAGTGGTGCGGCCACAAAGAGTCAGAATGTAGCGCCGTGCCGCGAAGTGGTTCAGCGCAGTTGCTATAAAATAATAAATTAGTATTTTTTCCCCCTCGAGTTTGATTTACGGCCGTCCTGAAGACCGCCAGCCAGCCAGCAACGTTCCCGGGCGATGAGGGATGATCTTCCCCCATCGCTCGATGCAATCGTAAATACTTCAACAGTGCCCGGGCCGCAGCAATCGTCGGCGGTGTCATGCGTGGAAATCGAAGCTGGAGACCCCAACCGGCAGCAGCAGAAGCTGCTGGCAGGAGAAGTCGATAAATTGAAAGTTAGAACCCATCATTAGCTGATTGGAAAACAGTTTCCCAGTTGGTGTGTGTGTGTGTGCATCCAAGGTTGGCCGCCAAGGCTAATACCGAGTTCCGTAACGACTACAGTTGCTCGAGTTATTGATTTCCTGAGAAGCGGCGAAGGTGCAAGAACTGGGACAAAAGGATCCCAGAGGAATTTCGCGCTGGAACGACTTGCAGTCATTACGTAACCCACCATAAGGTGGTAGGTGTCTTCCTCATAAAAAAAATCAAATCAATATCAAATTATTCGCTCTACAGCATTGCCTTGGCGTTCTCGATTGCGAGATTGCCTTCCTCATAAGTGTTAAATAATATCCAAAACTGCAATATCCATATTCTCTACACTCAAAGTCAGAAGTATCCCTCAAAAGGGTACTTTCAATCCTCAAAAAGGATACTTTCTATACTTTTTTAAAGTTCACCCGGCGTCACCCTTTAAAAAGGGTATGTCAAATTCAATACATTTTCGATACCCTTTTAAAGGGTGATGACGGGTGAACTTGAAAAAAGAATATTTTTTACTTTAAGTGTACCAGCCTAGGGGTTAATCACTTCGAGTATACTGCATACGCGTATCATACGCACATAATATTCTCATTGTCTGCATACCGTATTGACGATATAGACCCCATATTCGTCATATTTGAGGTCATATGTACCCAAATATCAGCGTGAATATCATACGCGCGCAATACTCGCGCAGTATTCCTTGGCTGCATACCGTATCGACTCCAATATTGGCTTCATATTGGTGCAATATCAGAAGTGAATTGCCCTTTGGTACCAGCTCACACGAAATCGGGAAAAGTTGTAGAACATTGTTACACTCTAAAATATTACCTGCAAAGTTAGAAAAAAACAAGAAATTTTAAAATGAAAAAAAATGTTCTAAATGAAAAAATACCCTTCTGAGTAAAAGTACATTAAATTTCCTTTAAAATGACATGTTCCACATTTTTTTTACAGTTGAGCAATTCTCTACCAATACCGGAAATGGATTTTATTTGTATTTTTTTATTTGGCTCAAACTTTGTGGGGGCCTTCCCTATGACCAAATAAGCTATTTTGTGTGATTGGTTCATCAATACAAGTCTCCATACAATTTTGGCTGCTGTCCATACAAAAATGGTATGTAAATATTCAAACAGCTGTAAAAAAAACAAGTTTGACATTATTTTTAATGCAAAATTGAATTTGCAATCGAAAAGTACTTTAAAGATTTTTTGATAAAGGGCTCCGTTTTCAAGATATAGCCACCGAAAGTTTGATTTTAGCGAAATATTTGCAGTTTTTCAATTTTTAAAAATAGTGACTATAAGTGACCGTTTCTAACAAAATATTTTTTTTTAAAGTTCAGAAAATTTGCTATAAAATTGTCTAAGATACATTGAAGATTGGACCTCGGGTTGCTGAGATAGAGCCGCTTAAAGAAAAAGAAACACGAAAATTGAAGTTTTCTAAATCTCACCAAAACAACCCACCATTTTCTAATGACCATATCTCAGCAAATAATGGTCCGATTTTCATTTTTAATACATGAAACATTCGAAAAATTTTCCGATCTTTTCGAAAAAAATATTTTGATTTTTTTTATCAAGACTAGCATTTTGAATGGAAGAAATATTCAATGTTTGGCCATTTAAAAATGTTAGTCTTGATTCAAAATATTTTTTTCCAAAAGATCGGCAAATTTCACGAATGTTTCATGTGTTAACATTGATAATCGGACCATTAGTTGCTGAGATATCGTCATTAGAAAATTGAAGGGCTATTTTGGTGAGATTCAGAAAACTTCAATTTTCGTGTTTCTTTTTCTTTAAGCGGCTCTATCTCAGCAATCCGAGGTCCAATCTTCAATGTCTCTTAGACTTTTTTGTAGCAAATTTTCTGAACTTTTCAAAAAAAATATTTTTAGAAACGGTCACTCATAGTCACTATTTTTAAAAATTGAAAAACTGCAAATATTTCGCTAAAATCAAACATTCGGTGGCTATATCTTGAAAACGGAGCCCTTTTATCAAAAAATCTGTTAAATACTTTTCGATTACAAATTCAATTTTGCATTAAAAAATAATATCAAACTTGTTTTTGCATGAAACTCCGATTTTTTCCAAAAATCACTGTTTTTCAAAAAAACCATGACTCGGCGGCAGATTTTTTGACCATGTTTCTCTCTGGCTCAAAAGTTGCGGATTTTTGTCCCCTAAAACAAATCAAAAAATCTCGAAAATAAAAAAATACATATTTTGGGAAATTGAGTTTTAGTGAAAAAAAAGTTGATTAAATAATCTGCAATTTTTTTCCGTGTACCTATTTTTTCTCAAAAGTCTTCAACAATACCTACAACTTTGCCGAAGACACCAAATTGATCAGAAAATTCACTCAAAAGTTACAGCTGTTTGAATATTTACATACCATTTTTGTATGGACAGCAGCCAAAATTGTATGGAGACTTGTATGGGTGAACCAATGACGCAAAATAGCTTATTTGTTCACAGGGAAGGCCCCCACAAAGTTTAAGTCAAATCAAAAAATGCAAAAAATAAATTGGTCGAAATCGGCCGATTTCGTAGAGAGTTGCTCAGTTGATTAACCGTAAATGGCAGTATTTAAAAAAAAATGTATTTTTTTCGATGAAAACTTCGTTTTTTTCGGAATTTTGAGTACGCCTTCAAACCGGGCGTCCAATTGTAGATAAAGGGTCTTTGATACCAAATTTCTATCTCATCACCGTTTCAGGCTGCAAATTATTGAAAACACCTCTTTTTCGCATGTTCAAAAATTGAAGGGATCGTTCCGCCCCTCCGTCACGAGATATCAAAAAACGGGGCAACTGCTGTGTGAGTTGGCGGAGAATTACCCATCTTCAAAATTTAAAAAAATAATCTAGCATGCCTTAAAAAGTTCATATACTTTGGTAGTGCGTTGAAGTAATTACAGCGTAAGCTACACGCTTCCTCGAGACCCCATAATTTTGAGATTATGTTGGAATTCACCTTTTTTGTATCGATTTAGATCTTTGTTTTATGGAACTCTTAAAAAACTTTATTAAACTTTTGAAGATTTGCTCAACTGTACATTAGCTCAAGAATCAATTGACTCTTTTAACTCAATTGACCTAAAAATTCTACAATTGTGCGTCTTTCGATTACAGCATTGATTCTCAACGGGGGTACCGGGCCTACTTGATTTACATGGTAGGGGGTACCGGCGTAGAAGAAGGTTGAGAATCGCTCGATTACAATAAAACTAAATTTGAACGTCTACAAATTCCCTACCCATAACTCAACTCATTAGGTCAATGGTATAGTAGGCCAAATAGCTATATTTTGCCAAATTCCCCAACGTTCATTAACGACCCTTCTCTCCCCCGAAAAATATCCCCAGAATAATTGAGCTGTCAAACATCGCACGGGGTATCGCTAAAACAAATCCCCTCGTCGTCAATCAGCCCAAAAACGACATCTTAATCCAAGTCGCGAGCCGGCTTAAGCTATCACTCACACACACACACTCGCTAACAGGAAAACCTTAATCATCGTACAAATTTGATGAAATTAAACGTGCGCGGCCGCGGCCCAAAAAGTTCAAGCCGTCGCGTGCACCATTTCGCCATGTTTGGGTCGGCGGCCTGATGAAACGTCATAAATTTTACGGTCCACAAACGGGCGGCTGCAAACGCACAAGAAATGGTCAAATTTCCCTAATCAGCCCATAATCACATTAAGACCCGCGACGACCCCGGTTGATGAATGAAGCGAACTTTTTGTTTTTTTTTTCGGTGCAGAAAAAAGCTTCCTTTCTCTTTCGAAAAGTGAGCTTTTTTCCCCCTGGGAGAGGGTGCACACATCCGAATTACTCACGCAGCCGTACATACAGGAACAACCGTGACCGTTATTTCCGGGCGCACTCAATGAGCGAAGTGCCTTTTTATGTTTGTTTTTAATGTCTGACAACACGAGCTTACTACTACTTATTGGCAGCAGGCATTCTTTATGACTTTTTCGCTAATATGGGTTAAATCGTTTGGGCAGCCGAAACTGTTAGATTGGACGATTTATTATAAGTTGATTCATTCCTAATATGTACAATGCGATAAAATGTCTGGTTTTAAGCTGGTAAAAATTAAAACGAGAAAAATCTTATTTTTTGCAATTCGATTGTGAAACCACTTACTTTTCCTGTCATTCTTGAACAACAAAACAGCCTACTTTTCAGTACCACTAATAAAAGAATTGAATAGTAAAACTTTTCAAAATAAATACTGACCAATTCTACTTTTCAGCACTTGTTAGCAAAAGTAATTTTTATATTTAGACGTCTGAATCCATGGACATTTGACTTATAATCAGCCATGCCAGATGTACAGATAAATCTGTATTTTACAGATTTTTTGATCCCAAAAAAACAAAAATCTGTACTTACAGATTTTTTTTTTAAATTTTTATATTTGAAAGTTTTAACAATCTATGTATATAAAAAATTTCGTCGGTTTTGTACAAACGCGAATCAGTTCAATACGGAGCGTTGGATCGAGGTGCTCTTTGTTGCGTTGGGTTCGTATAAGTCCATGGAAGGTTCTTACGCCAAAAAGTGATAACTTTGAGCACTCTGGAACCGATTCCGGAAAATCTGCAGATTGTATGGGAAAAGTTACATAAAATCAAATTTTGATCACAGGAGGCTGAATAGACAAAAAAAGTATAAACATCAACAAATGAAAAAGGCAGAACGAAGTTTGTCTGGGTCTGGGCATCGTTTTTTTGAGGAAGCCAGTTTGAGCAAATCTGTTCTAGAGCATTTCTTCTCAAAATCGATCGATTTAAAAAAAAAAATCATGTTTGCATTTTTTTTATTATTAGACCGTTGCAAATATTTTTCAAAGTATATGTCCCCCCCCCTCCTTTTTCCAAATTGGTCCACAAAATCAGGGTGCAAAAAAAATTCAAAAAACTTCGAAATTTTAATGAACATAAAAATCAAATCAACTGAAAACAATCTAAAACGCATTGTATTGCATTGATAATCATATAAAACATGTTTGGGCTGGATTAAAAATATTTTGATTTGAGTTGAGGGAAAAAAACTTCAAAAAAAATATTTGCAACGGTTTTTTAGGCCGAGGACCCGTGGTGTAGGGGTAAGCGTGGTTGCCTCTCACCCAGTCGGCCTAGGTTTGATCCCAGAAGGTCCCGGTGGCATTTTTCGTGACGAGCAATTCTCTGAGATTTCGGTCATTCGATTTTTTCTGTATTTTTTAATTCGGCTGAAACTTTTTTGGTGCCTTCGGTATGCCCAAAGAAGCCGTTCTGCATCCTTTGTTTGTCCATATAATTTTCCATACAAATTTGGCAGCTGTCCATACAAAAATGATGTGTGAAATTACAAAAATCTGTATCTTTTGAAGGAATTTTTTGATCAATTTGGTGTCTTGGGCAAAGTTGTAGGTATGGATATGGACTACACTGAAAAAAAAATGATACACGGTAAAATTTTTTTTGATGATTTTTAATTTTACTTTTTGTCACTAAAACTTGATTTGCAAAAAAACACTATTTTTTTTTTTTATTTTCTGATATGTTTTAGAGGACATCAAATGCCAAATTTCCAGGATGGGCAAAAAATCTTTGACCGATTTATGATTTTTTTAATTAATACAATTTTTTTCAAAAAATCGAAATATATGTCGCAAAAATTTTTCAATTTCATTTTTCGATGTGAAATTGAATTTTCAATCAAAAAGTACTTTAGTGAAATTTAGATAAAGTGCACCGTTTTCAAGTTAAAGCCATTTTTATGCAACTTTTTTCAAAATAGTCGCAGTCATTTTTGCCTTCCTCACCATACTGAGGAAAGGCTATAAAATCACTCAAAAAATTAACTTCTTAATTCGACCTCGTAGACCTACCTTCACGTATACCTATCGACTCAAAATCAAAATCTGACCAAATGTCTGTGCGTGTGTATGTCTGTAAGTCCGTGCACCGAAAAAATGCACTCGATTATCTCCGGAATGGCTGAACCGATTTGGGCCGTTCTGGTCTCATTCGATCCGTCTTAGGGTCCCACGTGATCTATATTAACTATTATGAAGTTTTGTTAAGTATTTCAAAAGTTATGCTAAAAAAACGATTCTGGCTAAAGTTTGAAAGATTGTAAAAGGGTGGCTTTTGTAAGAAAACCCGTCTGATCATACATTTTTAGAAAGGTATTTGAAAGTCCTTTCTAATGAGCCCAAAACTTTGAAGATCTGATAACCCTATCAAAAGTTATGAGCACTTTAGTGTCATTTGTACACATTTTAGAGGCCGGATCTCAAATATGTTGATGAAAAAGTTGTCCGGATCTATCATGCGACCCATCGTTGGATAGGTAATCAAAAGACCTTTCCAACAAGCCCAAAAGATTGCAGATCTGAGATCCCTATCAAAAGTTATGAGCACCTAAGTGTCATTTGTACACATTTCAGAGGCCGGATCTCAAATATTTTGATGAAAAAGTTGTTCGGATCTATCCGGAGATCTGGCTCCCGGGATTTTGTTGATTTGAAACTCCCGGGAGAAATGAACAGATATATTTTTTTTTACTGCCTTAAGGCTTAAAAAACTTTCAAGTAATATAACTTTAAGTAATATAACAATTTTCATGAAACAGCCCCGTAGGTGTTGTTCTAATATTACGTCCAATGATTTTTGGGATTCTAGACCCCATACTCCATGTAGATATGTTGTAAGAAGTAAAATTTAGATAAAATTTGTAGGTTTGACATTCTTACTACAGAAACAAATATGTACATAATTGTGAGGAAGGCACCAACCACCATCGGTGGATTAAGTAACGTTTTTTTTAAATAGTGTCCATGTTTGCCCACTTATGAAAAAAATATTTTTGAAAAGCTGACAAAATTCTCTACATTTTGCTTTTTCGGACTTTGTTGATACGACTTATAGTTGCAGAGATATTGCTTTGCAAAGGTTTAAAAACAAGAAAATTGATGTTTTCTAAGTCTCACCCAAACAATCCACCATTTTCTAATGTCGATATTTTAGCAACGAATGGTCCGTTTCACAATATTAAAATATGAAACATTCGTAAAATTTTCCGATCTTTTCGAAAAAAATATTTTCAAAAATTTCAAATCAAGACTAACAATTCAAAAGGGCGTAATATTGAATGTTTGGCCAAGGCAATGCTGAATAATTTGATTTTGATTTTTGCAAATATTTTTCAAAGTTTGAAAAATTGAAATAACAAGGCATAATCTCAACATTTGAATGAAAAAGGTGTTTTAAAATGCATTTTACACTCGTTTAGTTGTTTTGCAATCATTAGTTTTCAAAAAAATAGAATTTGAGGAAAATAAAAATTATAACAAAAAAAACTTATTCGGAATTGTAAATCGAAAATATTCAAAAAATTCCAGAGCTTTTTGAATAAACCTTTACATGTTGAAAATTATTCTTACCGCAGGGGAGTGCATTTTGAATTGATTTTAGCTGATTGCACTGAAAATTTAATTAAAATTTCGAAGATTTTTGAAAAAAAAAATTTTGCCCTCTGATTTTACGGGTCCATTTTCAAGGGGGAGGGACAAAAACTTTAAAAAATATTTGTACCAGCCTTATTATTGCAAGGCTTAATTTTTCTGGCCTTCTCTTAAAAATGTTACCACACTTTATACTCATTACTAGGGTTAGTGAAATTTCACGATTTCGCGGACAGCGTGAAATCCGCGAAATTTGGCATTTTCCGCGAAATCCAGTGAAATTTTATTTTTTGTGAAACTGTAAGGATTTTTCTCAAATTAATTTATCGAACTCAAATAGGAATAAAAATAATCTTATGAACTACTGTTGATTTAAGGGAGTGAATACCCTGGTTGAATTACTAATATAGGATCAGTGATTTTTGATGATTTCTTTGACGGCGTGAAATTCGTGAAATTTATCAATTTCTCAAATATTTTTTTCAATGTCAACACAGAAAATTTTTCATGCATAAAGACTATTTAAGTAAATTTATTAGTTTTCAATCGAAAAGCTTGATATGAGCCATTTGAAGAATAGTTAAGATTTTTCAGGTTTTATTAGGAACTAACTTAATTTAGTAATATTTTTATTCGCAGTTATAGAAATTTTTCTGCTATTTTATTTGAAAGGTTTTACATTTAGTTTTTGAAATGTGTGATGAAATTCTTGAAAATTATTTTAAATGGGCTAAAAGTCGCAGAAAGTTATTAATTATTTTTCTCATTTTGGCTTTACAAAATTGTTGAATCTTGTTCTGATATGAAATTCAATAAAATGTAAAATGATGTAACAGAAGCAAATCAGCGAAAAAATTTTAGCTTTATTAGTCGAATATTAAAAAAGCAGTTCAGTTAATGAGAATACGTTTGCCCTACATTTTGTTTCAAAATATGTATTTTTATAGCCCATCCATAAAACAGATGGAAACTTTTTTGAAAATTTGGAGATTTTTTTGTGTCACGTTCAAATCAAGTGAAGTTTTTTTTTAGTTTGTTGAAGAAAATGAAAAGTAGTTTCTGTTATTTTTCAGAGTTATTTTAACATTTTTCACGTTCCGCGAAATTTGCGTGAAATTTAGTGTTTTGAAATAGAGGTCCCCGTGAAATTTGCAATTATCAAGCGTGAAAAATCAATAAGCCTTCTCATTACGAAAAAAATAAATGTTAAAACCACCCATGGATTTAAAATCTGGCCTTTTTCAAAAGTGATTCTTGAGTTTATAATCAACATTTCTTAATTCCAAAACAACAAAATAACTCGTATAGTTCGATTGAAAAAAAAATCCTGGGTTAACGGCATTTCAAAATTAAGTAATATAGGAATACAATTATTAAACCAATTTTGAATATTTTTTTTTATTACCTGTTTCTTAGGTAAAAATACCAATCTATACAATTTCTTTGAAGAATTATTGAAATATTTTCATATCACTCCAAAAAAAGATCAGAAATCTTAAGTGGTTTACAATCCAGAAGCAGTTGGATCTCAGCAAGGCTAAAACAGTCATATAATGTTGTACATTTAATTTTTTATAATTTTTAGTCAACTGAAATTTTCATTGACCGCGAAAGAAAAAAAAAATCTGAGAGTTATGTTAACGAGCTCAAAATATTGGATATTACTAAATCAGTGCACCCAGGTCAAGTCGCAGGCCAAAATTAACCACTACTCGAGCTATTAGCTTTCATTACGCGTGCCGACCCGTGCGCACAAGAACTTTGCAAAAAGAGAAGCCGCCACACAATCTTCATATTTCAAAGAGGGCTGATATATCACCACGTGTGCGGCTCGACAGTCCAACTGCCCCTGACGGGGATCGTGGACACTCAATTAGGCACAAACCGAAAAATTCCAAAATGATTCATTCAGAAATGTTGAAGATCGAGTAATTACGGAAGCGTGATAGGGTGGTTCTAGATTTGACATTAAATTATTATTTATGTAACAACAAAATAAAAAATTAAGCAAAATAAAAATAATACCATTGAGGTAAGTATTAATATGACAAAGGATAATGAGCAGGAGAAAATGAAGAACCACCCTACTTCCTTCACACCCATTACGAACTGCGCAGTTGCGGCAAAAGAAAGTTTCGGTCAATTGACCAATCGAGCATTCTTGGGCAATAGCTTAGCGCGCCCTACCTCTCCTCAGCCTTTGATGAAGTTGATTATGATGGTTTGCGCGAGTTGAACCGAACGTTTCTCATTCCTGGCACGCAGTGAAAAGTACTTCATATTTTCATTTTTGGTTTCCCGAGCGATATGGGCGGAACGCGCCGCCACCGCCACCGGAATTTGTCCACCATGTCCGCCGTTGCTGGTGGGACCACGACGGCTGAGCTCTTAATTTGTTTTTAAATGTTATCTCGCGAGCAACATCGCGCATCTGACGCGGTGTGGAAGATTTTAATCTAATAGCTACCGGAAGATGAAGCTTATTTGAACGAAATTTTTAAATAAATGTTTGATAAGAAAACCAACTTGAAATATCAGAAAAGTATGAACAATAATTAATGTTAATTTAAAGTTATTAAATTTTCAAATCAGATACAATGAAATCACCCCACCCAACGGTACCACAATCTTTGGTGATGAAAAATATAGAAATCTGGAGTGAATTTTCGTGAGATTGTCCCCTCGCCGGAGGAGAACTGGATGTCGTCGGATGTATGGAGATGAATCATAATTTAAGTCCAACATCATGGGAGCGCGCGCGCGCACGGTGCACGCTGAATCTAATCTTTGGTTTTGATTTTTGGGGTTGGTGCAGGAAAAATTGGAGCGTTTAACTTTCGCTAGGCGATCGTGGTGGTGAGAATGGCTTTTCCCGGCCAGCCCCCACCCCCCTCCCCCCCGCAGCTTCCTTGATCTGTTTGTCATTGGGGTCAATTTCGCGCCCAAAACACACACACACAGTTGGGAAAGCCATCACACACAATGGTGATGGCTTTAATGTCATGTTATTAATTTGTCATGCCGGTGGACGGGAAGTGATATCTGGCGGTTGTGTGACAACATTAGAGCAAACTGAATGTTGCTCATCGTCAAGGGAGACACAGAAACTCAGTTATATATGGCAATTGGAAATTCTAGAAATGGTCTCCCCACAATTTCAAAAGACAACCAATTTGAAGCCTCGACTATACGAAGCATCGATTTTTCGAAGGTTTGTATGAGACTTCTGATAATCGAATCACAAAAAAATGTTATTTTTTCATAATCTCGATTTTAACATTGATTCTCTAAAAACTAAAATGCATTTTTTAAATTGTGGTTTGGTTGATTGTGGTTTGGTTGAGCGTTTTAGCAGAATGCATTACTGTGAATACAAAGAGACGAGTTGTTCCTTTTAATTCCGCTATATATTTTTAATATCTTGACAGATACATTTTTTAAATATTGTACCACCACCATTTTGACCACCATCTTATAGTTTCAGTGTGTGTGAGTGGTTTCGCTATGTTATTGTATAATTAATGTTTTGAAACCCAACTACCTTTACCATTACAATTGTTTATTTGTACATTTGGCATAATGGACGTTTGGCATAACTCTTTCAAAAACCATCAAGGACGTTTGGCATAATTATTACTAGTTTTTATTTTGTTTTATTTTATAAGTATTTCTCATTTTTACGAATGTTAATGTATTTTTTACCATTTTTATATTACTTTAAGAGATAATATGGAATCTCTATATTTTTTCACCAATAGTAAATTGTTTCCTTCTTGAATAATTCACATTAAGCATTTTAATGAAGTTATGATATTTTTATATAAAATTTAGTTAAAGAAGGAAATATCTCTTGTTAGCTTTACATTTTTCCTCTTTCAATATAATTAGCAATAATATTTTTTTTAAATGAAATTTTTCCTTCTTTTATATGAATTTCAACTTAAAGATGAGAAAAACCTCTTCAAATCTTCTACAATGGAGACAGTTTAGCTTTTCTTTATATTTTGCTATTAGGTTTTTTTTTTTGCTTTTTTCCCTTCTTTTTTATATTCTACTTGTTGAAGGGAAATTCTCTTATAAATGTTGTCTTTCAACATTTCTATCACTTCTGCCATTTTTTTCTCTGTTGGTTTATTTTTTGCAATAAAATTGTTTATGCAAGTTTCCTTCTTTTATTTATTCAAAACTAATCTTAAAGATGGAACAATTGTAAAAAAAAATGCTAAATTGATTTTTTTAATCGATGTAGGTGGAAAATACAAAAAATAATGAGATTGTAAAACATTTAAAGAGTGGCAAAATCAAACATTTAAAGAGTGGTAATTTAATCTTTAAAGGGACTTTTCCTTCTATAAGTTGAATTTTATATAAAAGAAGGGAAAATTTCATAAATAAACTCAATTTTCAAATAATCAAAAAGTATTTTTTAGAGTTTAATTTAAAATAAAAGAAGGGAAAATTTCATAACAACTCATTTGTCAAACATTTAAAGAAAGAAAAAATGTACATCCATTAGGTTGAATATTAAAGAAGATAAAATTGCATAAAGCTTTTGAATGATTTTGCCTTCTTTAAGTTTTAAAATAATAGAAGAGAAAATTGCTTTGAAAAATGTATTACATTTCTATAAAGAAGAGCAAAATGCACATACATTCTTAGGTTGAATTTTAAAAAATGAGGGAAAAGGGAAAATTGTATAACATCTTTATTGCAAAATATTTGAAGACTGGCAAAACTTACATCTTTTTATAAAGTTGAATTTGAAATAAGAGAAGGATAAATTTAATACAAAAAATTTGCAGCAAAGTGTTTGAAAAGGAAAAAAATCTTTATATTATAAAAAAAAACTTTTTAAATTTATGAAAAATTGCATTTTAAAACTTTTTTAAGAAATGTTCATAAAAGGGGAAAAATTACATCTTTTAGGAGAAAATCACAAAGACACTTGATTTCTTGAAAAAAGAATCATCTTTTCAAGTAAAATTATCTGCTTCGTTAGAAAATAGGAAAAAAGCTATACATTATTACTCTTTACAAAAAATAAATACTTTATACTTTATGTAAAATAAAAACAAAAAAGCTAGCAATAATTATGCCAAACGTCCTTGATTGTTTTTGAACGAGTTATGCCAAACGTCCATTTTGCCCAATGTCCATTATGCCAAACGTCCCCGATGTCTTGGACCAATTATGCCAAACGTCCATTATGCCAAACGTCCTTCTTGAAACCCCGTTATGCCAAATGTCCATTATGCCAAATTGGGTACACCCGCCTGAAACGGTGATGAGATGGAAATTTGGTATCAAAGGGGGTTTTATGTAAAATTGGTCGCCCAAATTGATGGCGTACTCAAAATTCAAAAAAAAATGTATTTTGCATCAAAAAAAAACATTAAAAAGGTTTTAAAACTCTGCCATTTTCCTTTACTCAACTGTAAATTTTTTTGGAACTTGTCTTTTTTACATTAACCCAGATCTTCATCTCGAAATTTGTTTTCTAAAATAGCCCTCGTGAGCGCTCAAAGCCCTCTTTGTGAGTAAATGAGGAAGGCCCTCACACTAACCGAGAGTGTTGAGTAATTTACTTGCAGGTAACTTAGTTTTTCCTCATGGTTGAGTAACTCGTGAGTGAGTTTCCGAACTCTGCCCAGAAGGGTTATTTTTGTTTCATTTAGAACAAAAATTTTCATTTTACAATTTCCTGTTTTTTCTAACTTTGCAG
Source organism: Culex quinquefasciatus (assembly GCF_015732765.1). NCBI lineage: Eukaryota > Metazoa > Arthropoda > Insecta > Diptera > Culicidae > Culex > Culex quinquefasciatus. Next base: position 7,762,039 of record NC_051861.1, read on the forward strand.
GGATATTTTTTAGAGTGTAACAATGTTAACAAGGTTGTAGAGGTAGACAATTATAAAATTTTGATAAATAAACATAAGGGGTTTGCTTAAAAACATCACGAGTTATCGCGATCTTACGGAAAAAAAAAGTTTTGAAAAAGTTACTTTTTGCGTTTCTCTTTGTTTTGTTGTCCGTGTCTGTCGCGGGTGACCATGAACGGCCACGATCAACGACAACCAACTTTTTCAAAACTTTTTTTTCGTAAAATCACGATATCACGTGATGTTTTGTAAGCAAACCCCTTATGTTTGTAAATCATTTTTTTGTGATTGCCTGCTCTATAACTTTGTACAACATTGTTACACTCTAAAAATAACCCTGCAAAGTTAGAAAAAACACGAAATTTCAAAATGAAATTTTTTGTTCTTAATGAAAAAAATACCCTTCTGGGTCAATGTAGACTTGAAAAGTATATTAAATTTCCCTTAAAATGACATGTTCCAAAATTGTTTACACTCGAGTAACGCAAAATGGCAGAGTTTTTAAAACATTTTTAGTGTTTTTTTTTTTTTTTGATGAAAAATACGTTTTTTTCAGAATTCTGAGTACGCCATTAAATCTGGCGTATAATTTTACAAACACCAAATTTCTATCTCATTACCGTTTCTGAATGCAAACTATTGAAAAACACCTCTTTTTCGCATGTTCAAAAATTGAAGGGTCGTACCGCCCCTCCGTCACGAGGTATCAAAAAACGGACCTCGGATTGGTGAAAATTATAAACAATAGTGAGTGAGATCCGGCTTAATAAAATTACATAAATATTACTTAATTTGTCATAACTTTGGACAGAGTTGCCAGATTTTCGAACTATTTTTGTTTTTTTTTTTGCGATGAAAAATTTTATAAACACCACTTTTTCGCATATTCAAAAATGGAAGGGACTAAAACAAAGTTTTACTGGGCACCTTTTTCCGATTTCGTGTGAGTTGGCATAGAATGTCTCTTTCGTAATACATGGGCAGTTTGCACAAATTTAAGATGTGTTCAACCAATGCTAATTATCCTAAGTTATTCTAATGGATTTTTTTAATCTTCCAGCTTCGTAAACGTAAAAAGCCTGGATGTCAAACATAAAATTTTGCAAGCCTGTTTCCTGCCATTCACGGCCATTGACTCTTCCCCGGACCTCCAATGAACACCTTTTAAATACTTTGAGATACGGGAACCTGCGTACCATCAGTCGAAAGATAGCTTCATTCTGAACTCGCTTCATTGATCATCATTCGCAAAAAAAAAAAAACTTTGAATAAAGATGGTCTGAAATTCGCGTCCAAATAGCCCACCACAAACCACAATATTGAGTGTTATTACCATCATAACCCCTCGAAAGCCTCAATCAACCTGCATTAGATGGCTAAATATAATATGAATGGCGAGGGAATGGTTTTGCTTTCTTTCTCCGCCTCCTGGGAGAGGCTCGAGAACACTTGGGGAGAACACCTTGGGTACAGTTATTCTAATGGTGAGCAATCCACCTAGCAGAACTTTGTGCTTTCTCGACGTTTCGAAGGTGTTGTTCGAGATATCCTACAATCCAATACTAATCACCACATCTGAAATCGTTCGGAAATCCTTGATGGCTATCTCCGCCTCCACTTTCAACCGTGCAAAAGCCATGATGTTAGTGCGCCTTCGACCTTGCCCATTTCCGCCCCTCTCGCGTGGTGGAAGCTGCTGAATTGCTGTTTTTTTTTTTTTTTTCGTTAAGGGCTTCCTCGCCACTCACCAGAATTCGCACGAACCGTATGATTAAAAACGCTTTTACCACCCAGAGGGACTCCTGCTGCTGCCGCTGAATCTGCGCCGCGTCAATGCGATACACTTTCAATCGGCGCGATTCTGGCGCGGTCTGTGACTTCTCTCTTCTGTTGGTGCGTCATGCCGAAAGATTGCTGTTATTAGATCGTGCCCCCTTAGAATCCATACGGGGGAGCGGGGTAAACAAACACGCACGACCCTTCCCTTCGGTGGATCGTGGCCGGTGGCCACTTTGATGCTGTAGGTGATCGCCGGGGAGATCTACTTGGTGATCAACGCTACATATCGGAGTTTGGCGTTGATGAACTTTCAATCGTTGGGGGCCAGATGCTGCTGCAGTAAAACACTCCACTAATTATAGGCTCTCTGTTGAATGATGGTGTGTGCACATTCCGTATTCCGTTGTTTGATTTGAAGATTTGATTTAATCCTGGATCTTGGATAGATTTGGATCCTTCAACTAGCTAAACTTCTTAATCAGATTTATCAAACCCAGGCAGACGGTAATAACAAAATTCATGCCATTTCATAACAAATACTGTTAAAATAACAAAAAATGTTATGGAATATTCTTGCAAAATCCATTTTTGCATAAGAGTGTAATAACAGTTTATGTTATTATAACAAAAATTTTATTGGTCGGATATTGATTGAAAGCAAAAACAACTTGGGAATAACATTTTTTGTTATGGAAAAATAACTCTAACTGTTATTGGAATGATCGGATTAGTTGTTAAAATAACAAAAAAGAATAACAAAGATTTGTTCGAAGAATCACTCAAAATGTTATTAGTCTGTTATAACAATAACAATCCAATAACAAAAAAAAATCATAACGGCGAATAAAAAATCATGTTATAAATAAAATAAAATGTTATTGGCCTAGTATTTTCAAATATCAAAAAATTTTATTCCCACGTTATTTCCGTCTGCTCGGGAAGGTAGAAGGAGCAATTCCAGCTGAAATCAGGCATTTTTCTGGTACTTTTGTACCCGACCCTCTCCGATTTCAATGAAACTTTGAAGACATGTTATCCTAGTCCTATATGAGCCATTTTTATGTATATGGAGCCAATAGTACTCGTAAATAACATTTGAGGAGGGCGTAAGGTATCTAAATAGTTTTGTATTTTGTAATTTAAAAACTAACTTAATCCACCTATGTGGTTGGAGCCTTCCTCACAACAATGGCTGTACACAAGTTTCATTTTTTTTTAGATCCGGCTTCCAAAAAGTACATCGATATCACTCAAGTGGCCATATCTCGAGACAGGGTTGCCAGATCTTCAATGTTTTGGGCTCGTTGGAAAGGTTTTTTGATAACCTAACCAACAATGGGTCGGATAATGGATCCGGACATAGTTTACATACATTTAAGTGAGATCCGGCTTCAGAAAAGTACATAAATATCACTTAAGAGGCCATATCTCGAGACAGGGTTGCTAGATCTTCAATGTTTTGGACTCGTTGGAAAGGTCTAACCAACGTCAGGTCGGATAGTGGAGCCGGACATAGTTTACATACATACTTAAGTGGCCATATCTTGAGAATCTGAAGCGCTTTAGTTGTGTTGGTGGTGATGAATCAGCTGTTTACAGTTGAGAAATTGCAGAATGAGCCTGTGTGGACATTCCAATTGGATTAAAAGTTCCGTTATCTAAAACGGCACATATTCGAGAGTAACAGAAGTGAAATAAAATTTTGTGATTAATTCACCTTTGGAGTGCTACTGCAAATATAAGTGTGTTAAGAATCGAAGAAAGTTGGGACAGGAAGATTAAAAACTTGCAGTTTTGGTGTGCATCATTTTTCAATTGTGAAAGCTTTCAAAACGTGTGCTTTGTCGCCACTTTTGAAGGTCAACTGTTTTTTATGCAGTTGCATATGACGGGATTGAGTTACACGATAGCGAGTGAGACAGCACGACAAGTCGTTGAACCTGTCACTATGATCATCAGGACTTCAGCTGAAATTTGGTGAGATCTTTCCAAAACAAACGAATAACAAAAATCTGCCTACTAAATACGCGCTGATTTCTCGTCCACGGATAAGAAATCGGAAGTTCTAAATAACGTTTGAATCCGATTGATGCAAACGTTCTTTAGGGCGGGGCTTGTCGATTCAAGCTGAAGTACCTCGCGCACGGCTAGCCTGCGTAGAAATAGGTCACCGAAGCTCGGCAGAGCTAACACCCTCCAAATGCCTATGCGAGTTATTTGCATGTGTAGAATATTAATCTAAAATACATGGAAACAACTCAATTTGTAAGAAAGGACCGCGTGGTCCCGTTTGGTTGGTTGCACACACACACACACACACATACTTAAGTGGCCATATCTCTAGACAGGGTTGCCAGATCTTCAATGTTTTGGGCTCGTTGTAAAGGTCTTTTGATAACCTAACATAGTTCACATACATTTAAGTGAGATCCAAATATATGTGAAAACACATTTTTATACATAACTTTTGAACTACTTATCGAAACTTCAATCTGTATAAAACTCGATCTATGGGACCCTAAACCAAGTCGAATGCAACAAGTTCGGGTCAAATCGGTTCAGCCAGTGCCGAGAAACATGAGCTAGTTTGTTGGTCACATACATACATACACACACACATACACACACACATACACACAGACATTTGTTCAGTTTTCGATTCTGAGTCAATATGTATACATGAAGGTGAGTCTACGACGTTTTTATACAAAGTTCATTTTTTGAGCAGGATTATAGCCTTACCTCAGTGAGGAAGGCAAAATTACTGTATCTCGAAGCCATTGCGTCGTATCAAAAAGTGGTCAAAGATAAACTTGTAGGAAATTGGACGGGCTTTCTAATCTAATCTAATCTAATCTAATCTAATCAGACCCTAGCGCAGCCAATCTTTCGAAGGGATCCTGGAGAGTGCCTTAGGTTAGATGACGCCTAGCACTCTTCTTGTCATTTATTAACATTTGTAGTGCGACATTGCATCGGAATGCATTGAAACATCACAAGCGTTAAAGCGGCCAGGCCTACTGCGTAAAGCCGTATCGCAGAGATGATTCGTAATTGGGTTGAGTTTGAGCACTGAGTGTTCGAACAACAACACAATTCTGAATCGACAGGGGAGGAAGAAGCGTGGAGACACACCACCATACGCTCCAAGATTTTGGTTGTATTCGTTGGGAGCACCATGCTAAGAAGGTTTGGTACTCCGGGACCCTCTGGGATGGGACATTGTATTTCCACGAATGCCCTGGACACTATTTGCCTTGGTTATAGCGCCACAACTCGCTCTTGTAGGAAATTGGACGGGCTTTCTGAAAAAGGAAAAAAAAATACACTGAAACAAAAATACATGCCACATCAATGAGATTTTTTGATTTTTAAGTCTAAAACTTAAATTTAAAGGTGATGTCACGATTTATTTTTCGTTCAAAATGTTTGAGGAAATAGCCTAAGATGTTACCAAAAGACTAACGAAAAATGCAGGATGGTATGTCTCTCCTTTAAAAAATACAAAAATCATTTACTAAAACTTTTTTTTTTTTTTGAAAAGTGGTCTAAACGTCAAAATTTTTAAAAAACCATGTCCTATGTCCAATCGTTGGAAAGAAAAATGTTGAAAAAACGGGTTTTTTTGTGGTTTTTGGCAATTTCTATATGACAGACTTGGTTTTTCAGTCTCGTAAATATTTTTACCGGAAAGCTCGTCCAACTTTCCATAAGTTTGCCTTTGACAGCATTTCAATTGGATGTAAGGGCTTACAGATATAAGCTTAATTGCATTGCTTATAACTGAAAATAGAATATTTTTTTCAGTGTGGTAGAATCCAGGACAGTAAATTTGCTTACGTAAATATAAAAAAACGATATAAATCAAAAAGCTGTCAAAGGCAAACTTATGAGAAATTGGACGAGCTTTCTGGCAAAAATATTTACGAGACTGAAAAACCAAGTCTGTCATATAGAAATTGCCAAAAACCACAAAAAAAAACCGTTTTTTCAACTTTTTTATTTTTAAAACCGCTGTATCTTAACAAGGATTGGAAATAGGACAATGGTCAATATTGAGACTTTTATGTAAAATTGTCTGGAGAATTGATCCCCACTACTGGTTTTTATAAATTTTGACGCTTAGACCACTTTTCAAAAAAACAGTTTTAATTAATGTTTTTTGTATTTTTTTAGGACAGGCATACCATCCTGCATTTTTCGTCAGTCTTTTGGTAAGATTTTAGGCTATTTCCTCAAAAATTTTGAACGAAAAAAATCGTAACATCACCTTTAAATTTAAGTTTTAGATTTAAAAATCAAAAAATCTCATTGATGTGGCGTGTATTTTTGTTTTAGTGTATTTTTTCAGAAAGCCCGTCCAATTTCCTACAAGTTTGTATTTGACCACTTTTTGATACGACGCAACGGCTTCGAGATACAGTAATTTTTAAATTACAAAATACAAAAATATTTGGATACCTTACGCCCTCCTCAAATGTTATTTTCGAGTACTATTGGCTCCATATACACAAAAGAAGAATAACTGCATACACGACAAATTATTTAAAAAAATTCGCCATTAAATCAAATGATGCACTTTTATAATGAAAATTCACAGTACATACATTTCGATATGTCTAAACCGGAACTACGAAAAAATCTGTACAATAGAAATAATATCTAGTATGTAAGAAAATTGTAAGTAGTCTACATAAGCTTGACGAATAAACAATAACCAAAAAAAAATGGCTCATATAAGACTAGGATAACATGTCTACAAAGTTTCATTGAAATCGGAGTAAAGTAAGTAAAAGTAAGTAAGTACATGAAGCAAAATAGTTGCACTTGTCAAAATGCTTATGTGGCCTTTTCAAATGATGCTCCAGATAAGATATTTATTTGACATGAAACATTTTTTTTTTTTTTTTCAAAATATTGTCGAAGTCCTTTTAAATGTGATTATTATAAAGCAGATAATTCCATAGCATGTATACCACAAAATTTACGATTTTATTTACTGGCAAAAAAAAACATTTTTAACATTGAAACCCGTATCAATAGTGTTCAAAATATAGTCGATGGAAACAATATTAAGAAAAGGTTACGCAGCTGGCAAGACTTCTCCCGGGACTAACTGGTAGTCCTAGATATATATTACGTTGTTCCGCAAGTAATGGGTTACATGATGGTCGAACACAAGGTTACCCCACCGGACTGAACCCATAAAGTTGGGAGTTATCTTCATTACACAAATAGGAAAGAAGCCATAAACTGGCGCTGCCGTTCCTCTACCGGTCAAACAGTCAACGACTCGATCACCTTTCCCGGTGAGGAACCATTCTGGACGACTGAACGGAGAACGGATGAAGCCTAAATGCCAAGGGAACTTGTTAAATTTTGATGTTTATTTTTATGCTGCTGACGTTGCCTGTCTGCCTGCCCTTCATGTATCAATAATATACAGGTGCACCAAGTCGGCTCAGGCTCAGGGTGGTTCCTGCCTTCAAGTTGTTACACGGTGTGGTCGACTTGTAATTCGCATCGATGACGATAAGTACCCAACAGTTAAATAAATTAAGAGAACAAAATAAACCACCGGGAACACGGGATCTTTCTCCGGGCCGATGAAGATGTCCGTGATTGGAGTCCGAGCCAGAGTGGACGAGGAAATCGACCGGATTAGCCGATTGCTAATAAACCCATAAATAAGGCGCCCTTCGGCAGAACCTTCATTAGCGGCCCGCAGGACTCCCGGCTTGTTTGATGTGTGCGGCCGGGCCCTATGCGAGACCCTTTTGAGTTGGTGGGAGGTGACTATCTGGGCAAACACCTGCCGTTACGTTCACGTAACCGTAACCGTATTGTCCTGGGGGGGTTGCTGCTTTTGCAGATCGCGTTGCGAGCGAGGGTGATCAACAATGTTAAGTCTTGGGACGGGCAATCATGTATGGAACGCGATGGGTAATGAAGAGATTAGTGAAGGCGGAAACCAGTAAGCTTTATGGGTTAGTGTGATGTTGCGGCGATTACGGGTGCGCCCCAATTGAAACGGGATCGGCAGTTTGGCAGGAATCTGTATCGGAGATTCCTTCAGATTATAGTGCTTTCGTTGCATTAGAGGTCATTTGCTGGGTGATTGTGGCATGTGCTTGCAGAAGATCGAATTTAATCATTTTATGAAGAAAACTTTTCCAAAGTCCAAGTATCTTCAATGGCCCTACAATGTATTTACACTGGCGCACGATTTACGATACCTTCTAATAAGCCACATTTCATCGGTTTATAAACTCCGGGACCACACACGTTTTATAACAATAATAAAAAGCGAGCGCGCGCGTGCGCCAAAACTAGATCATATTTGGCCCAGTAAGATCTCGTCGCGAGCTTGCGCACTTTTTCGCAACAGTCCCTTCCCGGGCAGGTGGGAATAACAAAACGAAAGTTATTTCAATATTAAATTCAGTTACAGCAAGATTGTACAACGTAACATTTATTTAAGTTGTTGAATTAAAGTTGACAAGTAAAATACAAACCTGGTAAAAGCTGTATGTATTTGATGTTGTTATCATTGTTTCTTTGTGTAAAATAAAATAACGAAATAATAATAAATGAAATAAATAAAGTAAAAAAGCTAATTTAGTTAAGGTTTAGTCGGTTTAGTTTTGACCTAAAAGTTTCCCAAAACACTATAACATTTTCCTATTATTAAGTTTTGTATAGGTTTTAATCCAGGGAACAACTTTGTAGGTTATCGTGAAGCGCTAGGTTTTGATCCCGAAAAGATACAGGATGTTTTTTATAAGTTGATGATTTTAAGAAAATTCAAAAACATGCTCACAAAATTAAAAAAAGGCTACACTTCAAATTTCAAACCATATTTTAAAAAATTCGAAACAAAAGGTATCTTAAAATGGGGGTTGCAAAATGATCGGGGTTTTTTCATAAATTCGATGGTTAGAACACATTTTTTTGAAAAACTACGTATTAGCATAGCATAGCATAGCATTGGTGTCTACCCGTAGTTGCAACTCTGTTATTGACCAGGACCTCCAAGAATTGCTCCGTGGACCACAGATGAAGAGTAGGAACCAATCATCACCACTTCGCAACTCTCAAATGTCCCTATCATGCTAGCCAATCACAGCGCCGGCCACGACCAGTGGTAAGACACGGGGGAAGTGGATAGGAATTTTAGTCCGATACTTGAGTGATGAAGACCGCTAAATCAGCTGCGTCTTCGACAAAGTATCACGTGAGGTTTGAGGGTGTTAGTAAGATGGGTGTGAAGCCAGGATTCACCGTGGTAAGTAATGCGGCCGGTCAAATCTATTTATAGTCCTTAATTCTTCGTATGTTCTTGGATTCATTTTTGGAAGCTTTCCAATTCGGTTCACCAAGCTTTTTGTGGTGAATTCTGGTCGTGTTGAAAGTTCAATATTCGCCTAACAATATTCGCCTAACCAATGTCCTTGAATTCAACTTGCATTCAATATTGCATTTTCCTGTTCTTAGGTTCACACAGATTCCAATCAAGTTTCTTGGATTCTTATAGCATTCTTAATCCTTCTAGACAACTAAGCCTCGATGGTCTGGTGGTTAGCATTTTGTCTGCTGACCCAAAGGACGGGGGATCGAACCCCGCCGCGAGCTAATGAATTTTTCGTTCGTATTCAAGTGTTCATAATTCCTTCTTTCCATAATTTCTCGATAGGAGCAGATGGGAATCGAACCCAGAACCTTCCGCTTACAAAGCGAACAGCATAACCATTCAGCCACGCCTACCATTTTTTTGAAAAACTACGTATTTTCGAAAAATAATAATAAAAATTTAAGATTTAACAATATGGGTATCAACTGATCGGGATTTCATCATCCATTTCGATAGTATTAATATTTTTTGAGAAATACTCAAAATTTTCACAAAACAACGTTTTTTGGAAAAATACTTTGTTTTTTTTTTCATACAATTCAAATTTTTTTTTTTTGAATGTGCATTTTTCAAACATCTACGTACGTTTGAAAAAAATATTGAAAATTTAAGTTTTTTTAAATATGGGTCTGATAATATGATAGATTTTCATTAATTAAAAAACTGTTTTTTTGGTAATTTGAAAAAAACATTATAGTGTGAATTTATTCTTATTATTTTCAAAAATTTGTGTTATAACATTCGAAATGTATGAAAAATCCCAATCATTTGATACCCGTATTGTAAAAACTTGAATTTTTAGTTTTTTTTTTTTTTTCAAAATGCGAAGTTATGGGATTTTTTTAAAGTATTACTATTACTATTGAAATGTATGCAACAATCCCGATCTTTTGATACCTATATTGCAAAAAACTAGAATTTTGAGTATTTTTCAGAAAATACGAAGTTTTGTAAAACTTTTAAGTATTTCACAAAAATATTATAACTATCGAAATGTATTAAAAAAAAACCTTATCATCTGATACCCATTTTGTAAAAAACATAAATTTTGACTATTTTTCAGAAAATACGTAGTATTGTGAAAATTTTGAGTTTTTTCAAAAATGTGTGTTATAATTTTCGAAATGTATGAAAAAACCCCGATCATTTGATACCCGCATAGCAGAACAATAATTTTTAGTATTTTTTCGAGTATCATTGCATTTTCAAAATACAGGAAAAATCGTATTTTGTGAATATTTTTCATGTAATTATAACTGACACCATCCCGATTCCAAAATACTATAATTTTTAAAAGTTTGGATGATGTTTCATAGGATTATAAGCTCTGTGCTTCAGTTAAGCACTGGGTCGGAGGTGTGCAAATCCGGGAAATGACTACCATGCTTCCATAAAAAATTGCAAAATATCAATACATTCATAAAAATATATTTTTTTCCAAAATGTTTGCGTCTTTTACCGATTTGTGATCTCAAAATTCAAAAATTGTTTAAATATTAAAAAGTCTTTTTATGATTGGAAATTCATAAATAAACGTTATACAATCAATTCTGAATAGTTTACGAATGATATTTAAAGTTTTTTCTTTGAAAATTAAAATTTTAGACAATAATTATTTGTTTAAGCCTTCTAATTTTCAGAAGCTATATTGAACGACATTTTGAAATTTGAAATAAAATTTATAAAAATTGCCTAAATTAAAAAAAAGGATTAATTTATTTGTATTTTCTTTTTTTTTCAGTATTATTTTTAAATTATTTTTTTGAGGTTAGATTTCATTTCATTCAGATTCTTTAAAATTCCTTAAGCACTTCCGTTTGGGAAACACCAACTTTTTCTGTCATTCTAAAGTGACTCTAGTGCCCACAAAAATTCTCTAAATTTTCTGATGTTTTAAAATTTATTATTTTTCAAAAATATATTAGGTTTTTGAAATTCATAAAATTGGTTCACTTGGTTCACACAATGATTTTTGGATTTTTATCAATTTCTTTAATAACTTTCAAAAAGTTCTTTCAATAAAACTTTGATATTCTTCACAATAATTTTAACTTAAAAAATATTCAATAAAAAGTCATAAAACCTCTGTAAAATTCTATATTATTTTATTAAAATCTTCAAAATACTTTACATTTCGTCGTTGTCATGCAATTTTGTCGCACTTGCATTTTGAGCAAAATTGTGTTAAAAACGTATTTTTTCGTAGTTGTCAATGCCTCATTTTTTGACCTTCACAGATCCTCAAAATTTAATTCCTGAGATATCCAAAAGAAAAAAATGAAATCTTAAAATTTGTAATATTTTTTTGAATTTTCAACATATTCTTAATCATTTGTATTTTTTATATTTGTTAAAAAAATTGCAAACATTATTTTTTTTTAATTTTATTTTCAATTTATTACAATTTTCTAAGGGATCTAATTCGGTTAGGGTAGTTGAGTTAAAAAAACAATAAAATATTTTTAAATTGATGATCTGTACACAATGGTAATCAATGAATTATTTCAAACATGTCAAAATTTCCATAACAAATATTTGGCAAATGATTTTTGATGAAAACAAAATCAAATTGCAGTTTCAGAACTTTCATTTTCTCTTATTTGTAAAATTTGTTGTTTTCACATTTTTTCACAAAATAGAGAAGTTTTTCTATAAATAATTGTTTTCAACAATTAAGAAACATTGAAAAAATGGTAATGATCCTGAACGTGTGCAGCATTAAAAATTCTGTGAAATAACAGAAGGGCGTTTTCCAAGAAAAATCGACCAGCCGAATGGTTTTATTTGGAATCTGTAGTTTGCACTTTTTGAGGTGCGTTCAGGTGGCATGTCGGTCACGTTTAAGCTGTGATGTACATATTAAGATTTCAACAAAGCCTGAATTCCGACAGTAACAAACTGCCCACCATTGAAAAAACGGCTAATATCCACTTTTGGCAAAAACGAGATATTAACACCAGGTGGTAGAGGACGTTCTAACGTATCTTCTGGAACTTGAATTTTACTGAAATAGTGTCTAGACTTGGCTGCCGATGCGAAAAACCAAACGGCTAATATGCCACTCTTATGGGAAATTACCTTGACGGAGATTTGGTGACAAACTCTAAAACGCGTTTTTCTCGGAATACTTGATTTGGCATAATAGCCGAATTTTCAATTATAGGCAGCAAAACATGAGCTTTTCTAGTAATTTCCGCCTACTCGGACTGCTGTCCACGCTGACAACTTCCCGAAACCGACGAAAAACTGCGCGCCGCCAAGATCGTGATATATCCGTGGCCGTAACGTCGTTGGCCAGCGAAAGAAAGTCCCTTGGCGCCCTGCAGCAGCAGCAGCAGCATGGATGGATGCGTTGTTGTCCAGATCTCGACGCCGGTGGTAAGATCGGACGGTCCCGATTAGAAGGACCCGGTGACAGTTCCGCTCTCGGGGATTCGCAGTCCTCCTAAGCCGGTGATTTACGAGGTACGCGGCTTTCGAGCAGGGGTCCGACAGATTTTGGCGTGAAATTATGGGTCCACGCTGGTTCCGATTGTTAATTTATTGTCACGCTTCTAGTTTTTTTTCTCTTGTTACTGCGGGCGGTGTGCAAGATCTGGGCGAAACTAGCGGTGGATCTATTCTGGATGTTCGCTGAGAAAAGTTGAAGCTCGCCGAAATCGGAACTGTTGATTTCGATGAAAAGTTTCCCATTGGTCACACCCAATCGTTTGGAGTCTCGATGCCCAACGGGATTCGAACTGGTGACCGTTTAAGCCGCGCGCAGTTCATGAATTGTGTCTGCAGATTCTGCCACGGCTATCGGACTCGGAGTCGGCAACAAAGCCTCCCAAGAGAGCGGAGACTTGATCTGAATTAACACAATTTAGCCGAGGCTTCCACTATGGGTTTGAGCGGCAAATTTGGGCTGCTCCGTAACTTTCTCACAGCTAGCACGATCATCCCATGTTTGCGGGAAGTTGTCTGCGAATTTTTCGCAAAATACCAGCCAGCCGTCTACAGATCAATCGATAGTGTGCTCACCCCCTCTCCACAGCTCCATAGAAGATTGTCGCAAAATTGACCCTATTTCGCCAATCAAATCGTTCGCAGTTTCCCATCGATCTACCTCAACTCAACTCGAACTCAACGCTTCTCGTACAAGCACACGCGTGATGGTTGGAAGAGTAGCGAAACCTGGGAGATTGATCTGATTTGAGCCAATCGATGTCTCGAAATAATCGGGGTAACAAGCCCAAAAACAGCGCATCGCGATCGATAACGATTTGCACAGTCGAGCTTGGCTGCTGACGACGATTTCCCCCGAGGACAACCAGCTCATGGCGAGGGGCAGAGATGATGAAAGTTCGGTCGTTGTTTTGGCCAAGATGGATGCGTTTGCGCAGCGATTATCAATCAACTAAAAACTCGGCGTGTGTGCGCTGCTGCTCTAGTAGATTTTGTTTTGCTAGATGCTGTTTTGGTGGGTGGTTTTGCGTGGAAAAGTGCCGCGGAGGAAATTTTGCGAAATTTGCACGTGTTTGGAAACGGTGGTGCAGAAAGCAGACCAAACTGGTTCAAGTGGATAAACATCCCTCGTTGGTGCAGGTCGTTGACACTTGAACTTGTGCGTGTATGGATTTAAGAAATATTTTTATAAATCTCCTGTTTTGATTTTTTTTTGAATTTCGTTAAACTTCTTTTATTTTATTTTCAAGAATTTCCTTGTATTTCTTTGAATTTCTTTGAATTTCTTTGAATTTCTTTGAATTTTCTTGATTTTTTTAGAATTTCTTTAAATTTCTTTGAATTTCTTTGAATTTTTTGAATTTCTTTGAAGTTTTTTTTATTTTTGTTTCAATTTCTTTGAATTTCTTTGAATTTCTTTGAATTTCTTTGAATTTCTTTGAATTTCTTTGAATTTCTTTGAATTTCTTTGAATTTCTTTGAATTTCTTTGAATTTCTTTGAATTTCTTTGAATTTCTTTGAATTTCTTTGAATTTCTTTTAATTTCTTTGAATTTCTTTGAATTTCTTTTAATTTCTTTGAATTTCTTTGAATTTCTTTTAATTTCTTTGAATTTCTTTGAATTTCTTTGAATTTCTTTTAATTTCTTTTAATTTTTTTTTTGAAATTCTTTGAATTTCTTTGAATTTCTTTGATTTTTTTTTGAATTTCTTTGAAGTTTATTGATTTTTTTTTTAAATTTCTTTGAATTTCTTTGAATTTCTGTGAATTTCTTTGAATTTCTTTGAATTTTTCGAATTTTTTTGAATTTTTTTTAAATTTTTTGATTTTTTTAAATTTTTTTTTGAATTTCTTTGTTTTTTTTTTATTTCTTTGGATTCCATTGATTTTCTTTGGATTTTATTGATTTTTTTTTGAATTTCTTTGATTTTTATTTTATTTTTTTTGCCTTCTATCGGATGGGGAAGTAAAACGTCGGTCCATTTGCGTAAAAGAGGTTTTGGGTGACTCACCACACATAACCTTCGGACGCCTAGAAATGAGCAGAAACTTGCAACAGAGCCCACAAAAGACACAAGGGGGTCGTTAAAGTGGATTGCTTTGCTTTTTTTTTTAATTTTTTTGAATTTTATTCAATTTCTTTAAAATGCTTTTAATTGTTTTAATTTTTTTTTTAATTTCTTTGAATATCTTAAAAAATAAACTTTAAATTGCATTGCCTATGCAAACTTTTTGATTGCTGATTTTTTTATTTTTCTGTTTATTGAATGTCTTTGTTATTATTGAATATCTTTTTATTTTATGAATATCTTTTTTCTAATTTAATGGAGTTTTTTAAGCTCTGTTTTAATTGTTCTAAGATCCTTTCAAATTTATTGTGCAATTCCATTTATAAAGCATTTTTCCTGTCATTCTTATTTGAGAAAATGGCTTTTTTTCTTATCATAACCAATAATAAAAGAACTGAAAAATGAAATTACACAATGAAAACATATTTTATATATATCTTTCAAAAAATAAAGATTTTTTTAAACTGTTATTTTATTATTTTATTATTCTTTACAATTTATGGATTTTTTTAAATCATGTTGTTAAATAATAATAATTTGAATTTTTTTATAAATTCTTTAAGTTTCTTTTAAAATACATTAAATTCTTTCAACAATTCTGTTTGTAAAACAATTACATTCCCTGTTATTCCGTAGTGACTAAATTATCTTATTAAAATTCCATTTAATTTTTCACTAAATTAAAGTTCTTTTTACTTCAATTGTTATTTTTTAGTTTTTTCGAATTTCATTGAATTTTTTTCAGTTTTTCAAACATTGAAGATTCTTCAATATTTTTTTAAAATTTTTAGCAAATTCTTTTAAATTCTATAATACTCTTCTAAAACTTTTTTAATTTTTTTAACTAATTTTTCTTGAATGAAAATTACATTTTTTCTATAAAAATCTTTGAAATAGTTTAATCTAATTCAAAATTTATAAAAAAAAAAATCTTGTTTGTATTCTTTAAATATATTAAAACTAATTATAAAAATTAAATCTGATTTAACTTTTTAAAAGTTCTTTCAAAAACATAAAAAATTCTTCAAAAATAATCTTTGAAGATCTTTGAAAATATGAAAATAAATCTTTTAAATTATTAAAATTTAAAAAAAAAATCTGTAAAATCCTTAATCTAATGATACAGGTTTATAAAATCAACATTGTTGTTGAAAATAACATTCCTTAAAATTTATTAAAATTGTTTCAAAAACAGAAAATTCTTGAAAGTTCTTCAAATTCCATTTAAAAAAACAAGCCATAATTTTTTATTATTTTTTATTTGTGAAAATTGATTCAAATTAAAATATCATTACTTTATTTCAGATCTACACAAATTCTTTAAAGTTCATTTTAATAATTTAAACTCATTTTACTCTTTGAAATATTGAAAATTATTAAAATCTACCGTTCAAATCTCTACAATTATGATAAAATAAATGTAATTTTTCTTATACAATAAAATAAAATCTTTACAACAAATTGAAATGATTATAGAAAAATTTATTTTTTATGATTTGAAAGAAATGTATCTAAATTTAATAAGAACAAAACAGGCTATAATTTTTTTTTATTTTGTTAAATTTGTCAAAATGCTTTGAAACTAGAATTAAAAAAATAAAATCCAATTATATATTGTAAGTCTTTACAAATTCTTGAAAGTTCATTCAAATTCTTTAAATTAATTTTTCAAAACTTTAAATTGTTTAGAAATCCTAAAACATGATTGAAATTTAAAAAATATACATAAAAGCCATTAATTCAATTTTAATTGTTTTGAATTTATTATTTGTTTTAAATAAATCAAATTTCCTAAAAAATAAAATAAGCATTTTTTAAACAATTTACCCCATGAAGATGATGTTGTGAATCATAGAGTTTGTTTATGTTACAGAAAAAAATTAATCAGAAAAACCTTAATAAAAAATGTTTTTTTTTTTTTTTAATCTGAATTGAAAATGATCCAGAACTGAACACAAATCGAGTTTTTCTTTTGTTTATGATAAGTGAATTTTCAACATATAGTCAGTCATAATTATAAACATCAATTTAATTTGCACCTCGTTCACCAAACCTGATTGGTGCACGCCGCCGTTGACCCACGCACGGTCGTCGGCACGACTCTTTGTAGTGCCCGTCCGCGCAAAACACAATCGCCCCCAAACACAGGGTAATTAATCGAGATTTGGCGGGAAATTAGTCACACTTTTACAGAGGAAAACTCCACGTTTATGCTCGTTCGTCGTGGTGAACCACGGCCATACCATGTGATACCTAGCCTGAAAGCTCAGGGAAAGGTTCACGTGCTTTTCAAATTTCCACGCGGTCTCGGACTTTTTGCTCAAAGACCGGGGGGTGTGAGGGGGGTCAGTGAAAATGTCGAAAACGAAACCCACTAGCCGAAGGAAAGTGCGAGAAAACAAAACTAACATAGTTTTAAGTCGACCTCCCCTCAGTCTGCCCCTCCTGTTGAGCTAGGTTTTGTTTATGTTGGATGGCTTTAGCCGTGAAGTGCGCTGGGAGGGGTGTGTGTAAGGGTGATACGGGCAATACAAATTTAATTATCTCGAGGGGTGTGAAGAAAAGTGCGCGAGAAAATGAATGACCAAGAAAAAAAAAATATGTATATCGTGCAAGTGCGAGGTTTGGTACACGTGGGGGTCAGGATGGAGGGGGGGTTTGACCAAAGTTTCAATTTCAACTGACCTTGATATAATTTCACTTGCGCTTTCCCACCTGCAGTGGAAAAGTCGTTTGGTTTCGTGTAATCCGTGGATCCCATGATTTGTTTTCAATTTATTTTTAATAAACGCGAAACGGCATTTTTCGCTATTTGCATAGGGAAAACTAAATTTTACGCTGCACCAAAATAGTTTGACTTCCATTGCTTTACAAGATCATAAAAAAACAGACTTTTAAAGATGGAGATTAAGATAACAATCAAACACAATTAAATATAAGTGAAAATTTATGTGTAATTTAAAACATACATATTCATACGAACTTCAATCGCACCACCCGGCGATGAGTTTTATTTTTAATCAATCGGATCAAGGCTAATTATGGATCCATCGATCGGTGTGGATCACGATCCATCTCACCACCCCAACGAGTTGCTGCTCAAAAACAGAGCTTAGTACTTGGGAAGGTGCCTACTTCGCCAGGTTATTGCAGCATGTTTGGCAGAAATCGAAAGTTTTACGTCGAGATTGATTGAATTTGGCTGATTTTGTAATTTAGCGGCCCTCGAAGTTAACCGATATTTTGGATACCGCCTGGGGTTCGTTCACTTTTAAATTATGTTGTAATTTGATCGTATCGCAAGTCTATGTTTTAAGATCATTCGTCATCGATACCAAAATGGTTCAGTATGGAATGTTAATGTTAATGTCGATGTCATTAAACCCCAATTTCTCCCGAGATTATTAGCCCAGTAAAGTACCCCGGACCTCCCCGGGGCAGCCCAGCTAAGCTCTCCATTAGTCCCTGCTTGATTAGTGAGGCCACTTTGGTCTATCGCAACACGCATGTGTACCTACACTCGCGGTCCTCACCATAGTTAGTGGGTGGTGTCCATTAGTTGCTTCCGTCAATCCGGCTTTGATTGGGTGAATTAAGAGCACGTAAAACCTTTTAGACGTGGCGCACGTCGTTGTTCAAATTCTTCAACCTTTTACCCAGGACTTCCTCCTGCTTTTGACTGCATGCGCGACTACGCAGAAATTAGCAATAATTGCGTAGCCTAAATGACATGCATTTGCCGTGGCCTTTTGCCCATTTAGGGGGAGCCCCCGTTGTCATTGCCAGTCAACGGTTTTGGTCGCGACGGAGAAAGGTTTTGCCCCGCAATCAGGAGGTTTGCCAGTGAAATACTCCAGATTAGCGAACTGTTCTTTAATTTTTTTTATCTGTACAAAAATCTTTTCAAAATATTTCATTAAAAATAATAAAGAAAATTTATCTCAAATTTACATTCTATGACATATATTCAATTCTTTTCTGATTTAAATCTAATAAGCAATTCTCTGAGATTACGATACTTCGATTTTTTTTATATTTTTTAATCCGGCTAAAACTTTTTTGGTGCCTTCGTATGCCAAACAAAGCCATTTTGAAGAAAAAGATTTTTTTGATTGATTTGGTGTCTTCGGCAAAGTTGTTGGTATGGATATGGACTACACTAAAAAAAAGGTACACGTTAAAAAAAAATTGGTGATTTTTAATTTCACTTTTTGTCACTAAAATTTGATTTGCAAAAAAAAACACTATTTTTATTTTTTAAATTTTTTTATATGTTTTAGAGGACATCAAATGACAACTTTTCAGAAATTTCCAGAATAGACAAAAAATCTTTGACCGAGTTATAATTTTTCAATCAATACAGATTTTTTCAAAAAATTGAAAAAATGGTCGCAAAAATTTTTCAACTTCAGTTTTCGATGTAAAATTCAATTTGCAATCAAAAAGTACTTTAGTGAACTTTTGATAAAGTGCACCGTTTTAAAGTTATAGCCATTTGTAGGTAACTTTTTGAAAATAGTCACAGTTTTTCATTTTTTTAAATTAGTGCACATGTCTGCCCACCTTTGGAAAAAAAATGTTAAAAGCCGAGAAAATTCTCTACATTTTACTTTATTGAACTTTGTTTATACGACCCTTTGTTGCTGAGATATTGCCATGCAAAGGTTAAAAAACAGGAAAATTGATGTTTTCTTAGTCTCACCCAAACAACCCACCATTTTCTAATGTCGATATCTCAGCAACTAATCGTCCGATTTACAATATTAAAATATGAAACATTCGTAAAATTTTCCGACCGTTTCGAAAAAAAATATTTTCGAAAATTTAAAATCAAGACTAACATTTCAAAAGGGTACAATATTGAATGTTTGGACCGTTTAAAATGTTTGGAAAAATCTGTATTGATTCAAAAAACAACTCAGTCAAAGATTTTTTGCCCATCCTGGAAATTTCTGAAAAGTTGGCATTTGATTAGAGGACATCAATCATAACAAAAAAAAATAGAAATAGTGTTTTTTGCAAATCAGGTTTTAGTGACAAAAAGTGAAATTAAAAATCACCAAACTATTTTTACCGTGTATCATTTTTTTCAGTGTAGTCCATATCCATATCCGAAGACACCAAATCGATCAAAAAATTCATTCAAAAGATACAGATTTTTGAATTTTCACATATAATTTTTGTATGGACAGCTGCCAAATTTGTATGGAAAATTATATAAACGAACTAATGATGCAAAATGGCTTCTTTGGGCATACCGAAGACACCAAAAAAGTTTCAGTCGGATAAAAAATACAAAAATTAAAAATTTTACCGATAAAGATTGCACAAAGTGAGCTTCTTTTTTGGATATGTTTTGTAAAATTTCCCGAAGACAAAACCTGTGGTCTGGAGACCCTCAAAAGAGTATTTTATGTTTTCATACGGCTTTTTTAAATGTGATGCTAAATTTTTGAAACCTGGAAGTATCTGAAAAACTAAACTTTCTTTTAAGCAAAAATCAAAGTCTAATTATTCGCTCTACAGCATTGCCTTGGCGTTCTCGATTACGAGATTCCTACTCGAAACTAGGTGTCCGGAGGCTTGATTGTTGAGGCAATTGCAAGCCTCTTTTTACACCTAAGCTTCCATCCACCCCGGGATTCGAACTGACGACCTTTGGATTGTGAGTCCAACTGCCTACCAACGGCTCCACCGGGACAGGACCCAGGGAGACGACTCCTACACCTGGACTGAGCTATCGACCTAACCTGTAGGTTAGACCGGGACCAACATTTACTTCCCCGTTCGACGGAAGGCGTGATCAGACAAATCTCGTCTCAAAATTCTGGGATCAAACCCAGGCCGACTGGGTGAGAGGCAACAACGCTTACCCTTACACCATGCTCCTCGTCATTTAAACAAATTTTAGCTTCCAGGCTCGAGCTGGAAGCTAAAATTTGTTTAAATGACGAGGAGCATTGAATTTTTAAAGAGGAGACCCAAAAAAGTGTGTCATTTTCTAAGAATTTCTTTTCAAAAAATCAGAGCATTTTACCATTTAAACCAATTTAAGATTCTGGGTTTTAAATAAAGTTAAGCAATTTCGACAGAATACTTCATAATTTAAATAATGTAACATAACATTTAGAAAGGCCGTACAAAAACATAAAATGCTTTTTTGAGGGTCTCAAGACCAAAGCATTTGTCTGTAAATTATTATATCAGATTTCTCTAAAATTGTACATAACATATGGGTAATTCTCCGCCAACTCACACAGCAGTTGCCCCGACCCCTCTTTGATTTGCGTGAAACATTGTCCTAAGGGGTAACTTTTGTCCCTGATCACGAATCCGAGGTCCGTTTTTTGATATCTCGTGACGGAGGGGCGGTACGACCCCTTCCATTTTTGAACATGCGAAAAAAGAGGTGTTTTTCAATAATTTGCAGCCTGAAACGGTGATGAGATAGAAATTTGGTGTCAAAGGGACTTTTATGTAAATTAGACGCCCGATTTGATGGCGTACTCAGAATTCCAAAAAACGTATTGTTCATCGAAAAAACACTAAAAAGTTTTAAAATTCTCCCATTTTCCGTTACTCGACTGTAAAATGTTTTGGAACATGTCATTTTATGGGAAATTTAATGTACTTTTCGAATCTACATTGACCCAGAAGGGTCATTTTTTCATTTAGAACAAAATTTTTCATTTTAAAATTTCGTGTTTTTTCTAACTTTGCAGTGTTATTTTTTAGAGTGTAACAATGTTTTACAAAGTTGTAGAGCAGACAATTACAAAAATTTTGATATGTATACATAAGGGGTTTGCTTATAAACATCACGAGTTATCGCAATTTTACGAAAAAAAGTTTTGAAAAAGTTGGTCGTCATCGATCATGGCCGTTCATGGTCACCCGCGACAGACACGGACGACGAAACAAAGAGAAACGCAAAAAGTAACTTTTTCAAAACTTTTTCGTAAAATCGCGATAACTCGTGATGTTTATAAGCAAACCCCTATGTATACATATCAAAATTTTTGTAATTGTCTGCTCTACAACTTTGTAGAACATTGTTACACTCTAAAAATAACCCTGCAAAGTTAGAAAACACGAAATTTTAAAATGAAAAATTTTGTTCTAATGAAAAAATGACCCTTCTGGGTCAATGTAGATTCGAAAAGTACATTAAATTTCCCATAAAATGACATGTTCCAAAATTTTTTACAGTCGAGTAACGGAAAATGGGACAATTTGTAAAACTTTTTTAGTGTTTTTTTCGATGAAAAATACGTTTTTTCGAAATTCTGAGTACGCCATCAAATCGGGCGTCTAATTTTACATAAAAGTCCCTTTGACACCAAATTTCTATCTCATCACCGTTTCAGGCTGCAAATTATTGAAAAATACCTCTTTTTCGCATGTTCAAAATGGAAGGGTCGTCCGCCGAGATATAAAAACAGACCTCGGATTTGTGATCAGGGACAAAAGTTACCCCTTAGGACAAAGTTTCACGCAAATCGAAGAGGGTTCGGGGCAACTTTTCCCGATTTCGTGTGAGTTGGTAGAGAATTACCCATATCCAAAAATGACAGAATTTCATAAAAAGGATTTCAAAATACCTGAGTATGACGCGTAAAACCAGGAAAACAGCAAAATTAGTCAAAAATCACTTTTTTAAATTAAAAATTATTTTGACATTTTGACAGTAAGCAAAAGTTGCCAATTTCATTTACCAAAAAAAATGTTGAAAAAATAGATTTTTCGGAAATCGTCAAAACAACGCAACTTTCCAACGCGGCTAGGACAAACCTGAAGACCAAAGAATTTTTTGAACCTGAAATCTTCAAATTATCGTATCTCAGTTCGCGTCAGTTTTTGACCTAATGCCACCAAATTCGAATTTTAGCAGTTGAAAATGATTATGTTAGTGGTATTTTTCGGCAAAGATTCATTTTTTGACATTAAAAATCGTCATAATTCTAGGGGTTTGTTCAAATATTACGTCCAGAGATTTTCGGAATTTCAGAAAACTTCGGTTAATCGAGTCTGGACTGTGTCAACAACTTTTTCCAAGATACCTACCTATTGAAAAAAAAACTTTCTCAAGATAGCAATTTGGAAAATCCATTTCACATGTTTGTAAGAATAGCTGTTCGAATTTGATGAAGATTTATAGGATTTATATAATATTTTTTTCATTAATTAAGAAAATATTTACAAGTTTCAGTCAATGCAAAAAAAAACAAGAATAAAATACTTAGAAAAAAAAATACTTAGAATGCTTAGATTTGAAGTATTTTTTTAGAGGTAAAAAACCATAAAAAATAAAACAAGATAACAGCAAAGTTCAACGAATGCGATTAAGCTAATAAAAATATATAATCCAAACAACAAATGGTCCCCACACAATAAACGCACGCACGCCAAGTGAAATCCAATTTCGATAAATGCTGCATGCAAATTAGAAATCTACACACTGCAAACAGTGCAATCGTTTACTTCCAGTATAATTATCACCACTGCCAGCCAGCCAGCCAGCCAACCAGACTGCAATTGAAGCAAACAAAAAGATCGATACAAATAAACTGCACAATATCATCCAATTTCCACCGAGCAGTTGTTTTCTCTACGGCTCACCCAATTATTTCTCCACCTCCCAAAGAGACCACACACATGCACAATCACAACTACATATGTGCAATTGCGTCCATAATTAACAAAGTGATACAACTAGAAAGGCTTAAAAATACCTTGTTTTTGATTTATTTATTTTTTTGCAATTTAAAAGCACTGTGAAAAATACTTTCTTCGTAAAAAAATCACACTCAAGCCCAAGTAACAATTTTAGTTTTGATATAGTTTCCAAGAGATTCTGAAGAGTTCTCAAGTAAATTTCAGCGAAATGCTATTTAGTCCTACATGCTGAGTTAAAAACGAGTTAAATTAACATTAAAACCATAATGGACTATTTTAGGAGGTTGCCCAGAGTATTATTGAGGAGCATCGTGAGACATAAATGTTTTATTGTGTGTTTTATAAAAACTCTATAGAACTCTTGAAAGCATGAATAAAACTGCTTGGCTTGGAAAAAGGTTTTTTCGTAGTCTGTGCGCATTCTTGGATGCTAGAACAGAACATAAAGCATTTATATTTTTGTATTTGTAGGAAACCGAAAAGCCTGCGTGGCAGACAAAATAGTTTGCTAATTTTCTTGATTAAAAGCAATTATTCCTACATGGAAACACAGAAAGCTGATGGCAGATAATAATTATTTGATGTCAAATTATTATTGTTACTAATATAAATGTGTTGAGTTTCAATATATAATGAACCGTGATAGTTATGCCGACATAATTTCATCGACCAACTTTCAAAGATAGCTCGAAAAACTAATATGCGCACTTTCGATTCAATAAAAAAAAGTCAAGATTATTTTCAAAAAATCAATGTTTTAGCATATTGTTGCTCCCAAATTCAATATGGCTAATCCTTTTGGGCTGCTCGCACCTTTCAGCAACATGGCGAAGTTCATGAAATATAAATGATCTTGTTTAAATCTATTTCAAATTCATTCCTTCTTGTACAAGAGTGGCTCAAAACTTGTCAAGACTTACGAGATTTATAAAAGTTTTATAACGGCTATATCCAGATTCAAAATGTTTTATCATGGCTTTCATCAAGATCAAATCGCACAAGGCGAGGACGCAGCGCATGCGTGTTTTCTCAGCTGCAAAAAGATCGCCATCGGTGGTGAAAAACTTGAATTTGGAAATAACCGAATAAAAAAACATACGCTTGCATTTCAAAAATATTTATTTGTTCGAATAACACATCCACCGTCGCGTTGCCGTCCAGTCACTGTAGGTTATGCACGGAATCTGCATGCGGGTGTCTTTGAAAAGATCTCAGACACGAGCCGCTCCTAGGCTGCCAATCATTTCGATACTTTCCGATCAGTTCATGCTGAGGAATGGAACCTGCGCCTGGATGGCCACCACCTTCGCCAACACACTCAGGTGAACCCAGAGGTAGAGCAATTTTACGAACCTTTGCCCCAGCCGGTCCGGTACCTTCAATTCGACAAATTCCATCATCTCCTGCTTCGTCTCCTGAAGACAAGCGACGTCCTTGAAGAAAACCTCCTGACCTTCATCCACTGGATCTACCGGCGTAAACTTGATCCGCCCCATCTGCGTGAAACTATCCATACTGATCGGTTTCCGGATGCCCTTTATCCGACTCAACAGCGCAATTATCACTTCCGTGCGCTTAACTAACTCAAACAGCACCAACAAATTGCAAATGACAGCGCGTAACAATACACAGAATAAAAGCTTGATGGCTTTATACAAGAAAACTTGCAGATTCAAAGTTCTATCAATTTCTAATTGCAAACCATAAGCACTTTATACAGTTCTGATCAAGCCTTAAAAGTTTTCAACAAAAAGTCTGCGAGAAACGCCACACAAAACAAAATGTGTGAAACGCCTTGTTCAGTTATTATAAATTGCGAAAATAACATATCTTTACATAAAAATAGTATTAAGCAACAACTGCACTGGCCCCATTTCTGAAATACACAAATAGTTCCCAATAATAAATTCTGAAAAAACGGTAATTAAAAAATCTTTTCCCAAACAAAAAAAAATACAACCAAAACCACCAATTTATTCATTTTATTATTCTTTGCGCTTTTGAAAACTTTGCACGCTTTTGAAAACTTTGAATTAAGAGATCACTTGTAGCTGCACTTAAAAGCTGGATCAAAGTAATTCGTCTCCTTGCACTGTGTTTCTCGTTCTACAACTGAACAAGTTGAAGTGACAGTTCAAATCCAACAAGCTTGGTCAAATTCCTTATTAAGACGCAAAAGATTTATTGCAGACTTCGTCAAGGTATTCAAGCTGCGCCATATATTCTTCAGGAAATCTCGAAGTGTAACTTAAAAACTGAATTAAAACTTCTAAGCAGAATTCCTAATCAAGTCTTGAAGAAACTTTGAAAATATTTTGAAGGTTATGCGAGATGAAAACCTTTTTGCTTTGATGAAAGTTTTTATAAAACATTGTTGCATTTAATAAAACTTTTTTAAAACCATATAAAAATATAAAGCATTTCAATTGCTACTTGGGAAGAAAACATGATTTTGCATTTCCAACAGTGCTTTTCCGTAAAGATACATCAAGTTTCATCGAATTTCAATTATCTCACACATGTGAAGCTCTGCTGTGATTTCGTCAGATATGCTAATTTTACCTTACCATGCGTTCATACCCCAAACCCTTCAACACACGCATACGTAACACTTCCGAGGGCGGAACCTTCCGATGAAGGCAGAATTTTTTGCCCATCCGAAAAAAATCTAAGAAAACTTTTCCTTTCGCTTTTTTCCCTTTTCTGATTAAAAACGGAACCACAACAGAGCACGGAAATAATTGCATATCCAAGATTTGGAAGAGTCGTTTTTTTTTTGGTGAAAACGACAAAAAAACCACGACACATCCAAGCCGTGGTTGTTGCCGAAGTTGACTCCGCCCTCTCCCGTGGACTACACGAGAGTCAGTCATTTCACACGACCTTTTCCTCGTTAACGGTCAAACGCACATAACTAGCTTTTCGAGCGCGCGCTCGACTGATCTCGAGCGAGCAGCTCTGAGACGGATATTGGTTTTGGGCTGATGGGAACGCGAAGGTTGACGAGGGGTGATCAGAGTTGGAGTAGTATTTTTTTTTTTGGCTGAGATGATGGAGGTTTTATTTTGTCAGACAATTCGAAAGAAATATACAAAAAAAAAACAAAATTAAAGAGATGTTTGAAAACATATTTTGATAATATCAAAATCAAGGTCGAAATCTCAAACTCTCAAAATAAACTTATAAGCTCTTAAAATGATAAGTTAAATAAATTAGCTTTTCTTATAATTTAAACCCATTCAGTACCCACATGAAAAAGAAACGAGTAAAATCACAATCATTTTTTTCATGGTCTTCACCAATTTACAAAATTTTGTACACCCCTCCAAAACCAAAGCTTACCCACGATTGACTGCATAACACACCGTGAACTGTTGCGACTGCTGCAACTCCGCCGAGCCATGCCACAGCCGAATCAACCGGGGGTGGGTGTATCATCCACACACACACACACACGTATAGTTGAAGGGGAAATTTCATTCATCATTTTCCCAAATCACACGGCTAATTTGCGCCATGAAAAACTCATTTGTCCGAATGAAAGTGAGATCGCGGATGACGCTGCTGATTAACGCCAGCTTCCACAACAACCAAAAACAAGCGCAGCTGCTCGTAGTTGTTTGGTTTTGGGTTGGGGCAGAGGCTCCTCACGTGCGAACACGACGACTACCAAAAATGACCGATCAGCTGCAAATTACTATTTTGGACTGGCGAGCTGAGCCTTGGCGTCGCGACGGTGATCAATAACAGCGTCTGAAGTTTTTGGATTTCCGCAAAAAAGTTGTGCTTCTTCCATGTCTGTAGTGTTTTTTGAAGATTACTTTTTTTCTGGGCTGTTTAAGCATCGCGTTCAGCTGAATATTATTAAAATTAAATTTAAAAAAAAATTTATACAGCAACCACAGGACAAAAAGTCCAGCCTAATATTTGAAAAGGTCGTATCAAACTTTAACATGCCGGTTTGCAGTGTCTGGACCAAACAGCCTATGTGAGCCATTCTCCGCCAAAAGTGGATTTTTTTTTTGTATTTTTTTATTTGACTCAAATTATATGGGTCCTTTCCTATGGTCAATGAAGCTATTTTGTTTTATTGGTTCACCCTTACAAGTCTTCATACAATTTTGGCAGCTGTCCGTACAAAAATGGTACGCAAACATCAACGTAAATAACAGCTTTAACTTTACGGAAAAAATGCCGATTTTTACTATTTTTTATTTTTACATAAACTCAATTTCACAAAATACGATTTTTTGATTTTCGAGATATTTTCAATATGTTTTAGGGGACAAAAACCTGCAACTTTTGAGCCATAGAAATTATGGTCAAAAAATCTGCCACCAAGTTATAATTTTTTGAAAAAAATGTGGTTTTTTGAAAAAAAAAACCAAAATATCATGCAAAAACAAATTTAACTTATTTTTTAAAGTAAAATTGAAATTGCAATCGAAATGTAATCTACAATTTTTTTGAAAAAGGGCTCCGTTTTCGAGATATAGCCACCGAAAGTTTGATTTTAGCGAAATATTTGCAGTTTTTTGATTTTTTTTAAAAATAGTGACCATGAGTGACCACTTCTAAAAATATTTTTTTTTAAAGTTCAGAAAATTTGCTATAAATTGGTCTGATGACATTGGAGACTGATCCTCTGGTTGCTGAGATACAGCGGCTTAAAGAAAAAGAAACACGAAAATTGAAGTTTTCTAAGTCTCACCCAATCAGCTCACCATTTTCTAATGACGATATCTCAGCAATTAATGGTCCGATTTTCAATGTTAATACATGAAACATTCGTGAAATTTACCGATCTTTTCAAAAAAATATAATATGTATGTAATATTCAATATTTGGCCCTTTTAAAATGTTAGTCTTGATTTAAAAAATTTCAAAATATTTTTTTCGAAAAGATCGAAAAATTTCACGAATGTTTCATGTGTTAAAATTGAAAATCGGACCATTAATTGCTGAGATATCGTCATTAGAAAATGGTGGGCTGATTGGGTGAGACTTAGAAAACTTCAATTTTCGTGTTACTTTTTCTTTAAGCCGCTGTATTTCAGCAACCAGAGGTCCAATTTTCAATGTCTCTTAGACAATTTTATAGCAAATTTTCTGAACTTTTCAAAAAAAATATTTTTAGAAATGTTCACTCATGGTCTCTATTTTTAAAAATTGAAAAACTGCCAATATTTTGCTAAAATTAAACTTTCGGTGGCTATACCTTGAAAACGGAGCCCTTTATCAAAAAATCTGTAATGTACTTTTCGATTGCAAATTCAATTTTGCATTAAAAAGTAATGTCAAACTTGTTTTTGCATGAAACTTCCAAAAATCACTAGTTTTTTTTAAAAATTCATAACTCGGCGACAGGTTTTTTGACCATGTTTCTCTATGGCTCAAAAGTTGCGGATTTTTGTCCCCTAAAACATATAAAAAAATCTCGAAAATAAAAAAAATACGTATTTTGGGAAATTGAGTTTTAGTAAAAAAAATGTTGATAAAAAAACCTGCAAATTTTTTTTTCCGTGTACCTATTTTTTTCTCAAAAGTCCTCAACAATACCTACAACTTTGCGGAAGACGCCAAATTGATCAGAAAATTCACTCAAAAGTTACAGCTGTTTGAATATTTACATACCATTTTTGTATGGACAGCAGTCAAAATTGTATGGAGACTTGTATGGGTGAACCAATGACGCAAAATAGCATATTTGGTCATAGGTAAGGCCCCCACAAAGTTTGAGTCAAATAAAAAAAAAACAAAAAATAAAAATGGTCGAAATTGGACGATTTCGTAGAGAATTGTTCAACTGCAAAGTTGCTGCCTTTTCTTATTCCAAATTTAACAAAATCGCGGACCCAATCTGGCACATTATTATTAATTTATTTTGTAAACACTACTTTAGAGGATGAATCAAACAATTTTATCGATAGTTCCCGTAGTTTTGAAGATACTGAATTTTTTTTATCAAAAGTCATGGAGCAAAAAGTTTGGTTAAATGTGCACCGATTTTTTTAATCTGTTTCACAAAAAAGTGGAATTTCTCAAAAATATTTTTATAAATTTTTGCTCTGTTCTTGTACACATACAAAGCAAACTTTTGAGATAAAATAAGTGATTCAATGATTTTTTGCCATGTATCGCTGATGATTAGAAAAAGTCATGGTTTTAGAAACTAATTTTAAAGGATAAAATTGAGTTCAAATTTAAGAACCGTTTTAAAGTAATAGCTTTTAAATTGTGTGCAACAAAAGTTCGGAAAGAAAAAAACTCGTATCTCAAAAGATTTAAAGACAAAAGGCCGATAAAAAAATTTAAATCAAAAGAGAACAAAAGATCTAAAGTGAACAAAAGATGTGATTTGTAATATATTGGTGAGATATTGCATCTTTCAAACTAAATTGTTATGTTTCCAATCCTCAAACATGAGCAGTTTAATGACTGGTTTCATGAGAAATAATAATATTTTGTGAACTTTTGTTCATTCAAACAATTTTATTCTTTAAAAAAATTAATATGTTTGGAACTTTTCGGAAACTTCAACCGATCTTTGTTGGCAAAATTCAATTTTTTGAAGTTTTTCAATGAAATTTAAAATTTTAGCAATATATTTTATGCCCTGTTATTTATTTTGAAAAATAATGAAAAAAATTGCAATGGCCGCATCATATCCCGAAGCACCTACCTACTTACAAATTAAAAAAAAATAAAAACTTACTAAAACCAGGAATAATTTCCACCTGGATTTTAAATTTATTGTTAACAAAACAGAAAACAAGGTATGAAATCAACTAAGTTCAATTAAATTCTAGCCTTAAAAGTATCGACAGGGTTGGCAGACCTTCGATGTCTTACTCTCATTTGGATGGTTTTCAATTACATATCCAACGATAGGTCTTTCAATTGTCTTACCATCGATGGATTCGGACATAGTTTACATACATTTAAGTGAGAACCGGTTTCAAAAAAGTACATAAATACGACTTGATTGGCCATAATTTGAAACAGGGTTGCCAGATCTTCAATTTTTTAGACTCGTTGGAAAAGTCTTTCGATTACCTAACCAAAAATGGGTCGGATGATGGATCCGGACATAGTTATGTCAGATCCGACTTCATAAGAGAACATAAATATCACTTAAGTGATCATAACTTGAGACAGGGTTGCCAGATCTTCAAATTTATGGACTCGTTTGGAAGGTCTTTCGATTATCTCTCCAACGATGGGTCAGAAGATGGATTTGGAGATAGAAATCGCTGAGATAAGTGAGATCCGACTTCAAAATTATATATAACTAATAGGGTGGGTACGGATTTTGAGAAGTTCTCAGATCAAGTTCTGGTGTGGTTCCCCTTGTAGGGCATACCCATAGGGACTCTCACGCCAAATTTCAGCTCATTTGGTTGAAAACTGGCTTGTCTCAAGCGAGTTCAAGTTTACATGGAATTTACTATGGGAATTTTGAATTTTCGTTCATTCGCTCCTACAGGCCTGGGGGAAGCATGTAGAAACTTCTAGGATGGCCAGAAATGAGCGGAATCGTCTGGAGAACAACTTTCCCTAAGAGACCAGGTCGATTCGTTCAACCCCCATCGAGCTCAACGGCAATACATCCAGGGTTTTCGGAACCAACGGTTTTCCCCAGAAAAGCATCAAATTTTCCTTAGCATGCTATGAATGCTTGATGAACACCGCGACGCCACATGTCAAACAGCTACCACGTAGACTAGCATCGCCTATAAAATATTACTTTTTATTACTTTTTGAACCATAGAATTCCAATTTATTGTGATCCTGATACTATTTAGCTGTATTCTAAACCTCCAAATAAGAAAAAAAATGTTATGGTGCAGAAGTACGCAAAAATGATAAGAAGCGCTGCCATTGTTGCGCAATTCACGATCCTCGCTTTGTCTGCCCGTCGTTTCAACTCCCACTTTGTGCGGTCATCGCGGCTAAACGGTGTGCAATCTCACTGCCATGATCGCCGCACCAAATGCCGTATCATAAAATAAGTATGATCGCGCAGCGATCGCCAAAACGATCGATCGATTTCACGAAATTGGAGGCGAATGCGCATTTCACCACGCGTCCGAGAAATGCAAGTTCCAAGTCCGGTGCTTGCCAAATTCGTGCGCCGTTTTTTACTGAAAATTTGACAATTATCGCGCGTTGCGTTAATTGATGACAT
The DNA here is from genome assembly GCF_015732765.1 of Culex quinquefasciatus. Taxonomy (NCBI): domain Eukaryota; kingdom Metazoa; phylum Arthropoda; class Insecta; order Diptera; family Culicidae; genus Culex; species Culex quinquefasciatus. The sequence goes on from NC_051861.1 coordinate 7,793,631, forward strand.
GTTATGATTCCCATGCGGCCAGTGACCCTTTTGCTACTGGTGCTACGGAGGTGGTCACTGCACACCACGTACACACATTCTTCATGATGATTTGGACTCCTCCTCCTCGAACGATGACGGCGACGAGGTGAAAATTGCCTGTTTGGGTTCACGGAGATCATCGTGAATTATTCCTGACCACACCGGCGGCGCGGATCATCGTATGTGGCGTGCGGAATTTGGTGGATCTTCCGCTCTTTGAAATGAGTAATACGCGCGCGATCGATGATTGACGATCGACCGGCGCGAGGAGTGGCTGGTTATGGCCCCGGGCTCAAATAGAGGTAATTGCACGATGACGACTCCTGGTGGTGCCAAAACAGATGCAGATTTCTCCGATGGGGCCGTAATTGTTTAATAATTTGACTTAAATAATATAGTTTGCGCGGGGTTCCACGAACGATTTGGTAACACTTTTTTTTGCAGCTTTGTTTGAAGTGAGTTTTTGCAAATGGAACTGGATATTTCTGACTTTTGATCAATTTGAAAATTTAAGATTTCCATCCTTAATATTTAGAACGACAACTAAAAAAATCTTGGGATTCGAACTGGCAATCACGTGAAATTTTGCTGAGTCGCAAAATGCACTCAATCCACATTCCTCGACGTTTTCTCCCACAAATTGTCAGTGTTAAATTCCCAAAATAGCCAAATCACCTACCCACCGGCACATAATTACTACGTGCCCTGAACGGCACACTTTATCTCGATTTCCGACGCCCGCGTTCGTTTTGTCCCGTTTAGAGCCGGAATCCTTTCGAATCCGAACCGTACAAAACGTCAGTTTTGATTTGCATTCGCTTAGAAAGTGATTTTCGGAACCCCACCCATCGAAATTCCACCCGCAGACAATAATATGTGAAAAGTTGCACTTTGGAAATGGACCCCTGGGTCCACAAAAGGTCATCGTGTGGCGTTTCACCCCGAGGCTGCTGGTGGCCAACACAATGTAAAGCCGTTGAGCCGGCCTCTCGCCGTCCTCTGATACGAAATCATCTATTAATTTAGACGTGAAGCGAGACGCCAGGGAGAAGGTCAAGGAAGAAGCGAGGGGTGCTTTTAAAACCAATATGTATCAACGGACACAACGAGCTGATCATTATAACTAAATCAGCAGCCTTGGCGGACGAATTATTGCTATTCATATCGAACGCACTCTCCATAGAAAGATCCAAACCAGGACCGTGGCCAGGAACAATACTCCGCAAGCGTACGTCCACGAAAACCCTATAATTTGTGTACCCTTTCGGACTAATAGAGCGATCCCCGAGCGCGCGCCCTGTACGCTCCGGACTTCTTTTGTCAATCTCCAGCGCAGACCCATTGTTGTTGAGTGGATGAGATTTTCGAGGTACCTCCGGGGTCCCTACCGGCCAAATCTTTAATGGACCCTATCCAAGCTCTCCTTCCTTTTAGTCGTTTTTTGATTGATCCCTCAAAGAGGCCTGGCCCACTGCGTAGAGTGGCTGGTCGGTCAGTGTTTAACGGTGTTTTTCGTATATCCGTGAGGCCGCCACCACACGGGTCAAGTTTGCTGGACACGCGGATATTTTACCGCAGTCCCGGCTGTCCGTACGAAAGCGAAGGAAATGAACTTTAGGGTCTAGAGGCCGCTCACTTGAGGTCGAGTATCGAAGACAAAGCTTGAAAGTGAAACAAATAGATTTTGATTGAGGGATTTGGAGTTGAAAAAGGATGATTTTTTTTTGCAACTTTTGGAAGTCCTTTCAAATCAAAAGTGACGATTCACGCTATCAAAATTTCACAAGAGCTTTTTGTTTAAAAGTTCGATATTATATCTCAAAATGGGCTGCGGAATATTGGTTGAATGTATTTTTGTTGCTTTTTGAAAATCCTTTTTTTAAATCAAACATTATAACATGGTCTATCTCAAAGTAAGGCTCAAAAGTCCACAAAACAAATCAAACATTAAATAAATAAGCATTTTTTTAAGTTGACCTTTAACACATATTTTCATAATCTACAACTTTGCAGAAAACTCCAAATCGGTCAAAAGATCCCTTTGTCAAGGTCTAAGTTTTACCTTAACAGTATTTTGTATGGAGACTTGTATGGACGAACCAGTCATTAAAAACACAAGGTTTCATTCAAGTAACAACTCGATAACAAGTATTTATCTAAAGTTAAAAAATCCGAATCCCATGTCTTATTGGCGCCATACGACCTTTAGAAAATGCTGGTATTTTTAACAAATTTTTAGTGCAAGACTTGACAGCATTCTTCTATTCTTTCAGATTCTCAGTTCGAGTACAAAAAATCGTTCCATAAAGTGTGTTGTTAAAACGTTGAAAGTGCTTGAAATTATGTATTATATTATTATGTATTTGATTTCAACTCATAAGATATTTAATTGTTTAAAAATTGTATATCTAGAGTAAATTTTCATTTCATTTCATTTCATATTTCAAATATTTCAAGTATTTCAAGTTTTCAAGTAATTCAAGTATTTCAAGTATTTCAAGTATTTCAAGTAATTCAAGTATTTCAAGTATTTCAAGTATTTCAAGTATTTCAAGTATTTCAAGTATTTCAAGTATTTCAAGTATTTCAAGTATTTCAAGTATTTCAAGTATTTCAAGTATTTCAAGTCTTTCAAGTATTTCAAGTATTTCAAGTATTTCAAGTATTCCAAGTATTTGAAGTATTTGAAGTATTTGAAGTATTTGAAGTATTTTAAGTATTTTAAGTATTTTAAGTATTTTAAGTATTTTAAGTATTTTAAGTATTTTAAGTATTTTAAGTATTTTAAGTATTTTAAGTATTTTAAGTATTTTAAGTATTTTAAGTATTTTAAGTATTTTAAGTATTTTAAGTATTTTAATTATTTTAAGTTTTTTAAGTATTTTAAGTATTTTAAGTATTTTAAGTATTTTAAGTATTTTAAGTATTTTAAGTATTTTAAGTATTTTAAGTATTTTAAGTATTTTAATTATTTTAAGTTTTTTTTAAGTATTTTAAGTATTTTAAGCATTTTAAGTATTTTAAGAATTTTAAGAATTTTAAGTATTTTAAGTATTATAAGTATTATAAGTATTATAAGTATTATAAGTATTTTAAGTATTTTAAGTATTTTAAGTATTTTAAGTATTTTAAGTATTTTAAGTATTTTAATTATTTTAAGTTTTTTTTAAGTATTTTAAGTATTTTAAGTATTTTAAGTATTTTAAGTATTTCAAGTATTTTAAGTATTTTAAGTATTTTAATTATTTTAAGTATTTTAAGTATTTTAAGTATTTTAAGTATTTTAATTATTTTAAGTATTTTAATTATTTTAAGTATTTTAAGTATTTTAAGTATTTTAAGTATATTAAGTATTTTAAGTATTTTAAGTATTTTAAGTATTTTAAGTATTTTAAGTATTTTAAGTATTTTAAGTATTTTAAGTATTTTAAGTATTTTAAGTATTTTAAGTATTTTAAGTATTTTAAGTATTTTAAGTATTTTAAGTATTTTAAGTATTTTAAGTATTTAAAGTATTTTAATTATTTTAAGTATTTTAATTATTTTAAGTATTTTAAGTATTTTAAGTATTTTAAGTATTTTAAGTATTTTAAGTATTTTAAGTATTTTAAGTATTTTAAGTATTTTAAGTATTTTAAGTATTTTAAGTATTTTAATATTTTAACTATTATAAGTATTATAAGTATTTTAAGTATTTTAAGTATTTTAAGTATTTTAAGTATTTTAAGTATTTTAAGTATTTTAAGTATTTTAAGCATTTTAAGTATTTTAAGAATTTTAAGAATTTTAAGTATTTTAAGTATTATAAGTATTATAAGTATTATAAGTATTATAAGTATTTTAAGTATTTTAAGTATTTTAAGTATTTTAAGTATTTTAAGTATTTTAAGTATTTTAAGTATTTTAATTATTTTAAGTTTTTTTTAAGTATTTTAAGTATTTTAAGTATTTTAAGTATTTTAAGTATTTCAAGTATTTTAAGTATTTTAAGTATTTTAATTATTTTAAGTATTTTAAGTATTTTAAGTATTTTAAGTATTTTAATTATTTTAAGTATTTTAATTATTTTAAGTATTTTAAGTATTTTAAGTATATTAAGTATTTTAAGTATTTTAAGTATTTTAAGTATTTTAAGTATTTTAAGTATTTTAAGTATTTTAAGTATTTTAAGTATTTTAAGTATTTTAAGTATTTTAAGTATTTTAAGTATTTTAAGTATTTTAAGTATTTTAAGTATTTTAAGTATTTAAAGTATTTTAATTATTTTAAGTATTTTAATTATTTTAAGTATTTTAAGTATTTTAAGTATTTTAAGTATTTTAAGTATTTTAAGTATTTCAAGTATTTTAAGTATTTTAAGTATTTTAATTATTTTAAGTATTTTAAGTATTTTAAGTATTTTAAGTATTTTAATTATTTTAAGTATTTTAATTATTTTAAGTATTTTAAGTATTTTAAGTATTTTAAGTATATTAAGTATTTTAAGTATTTTAAGTATTTTAAGTATTTTAAGTATTTTAAGTATTTTAAGTATTTTAAGTATTTTAAGTATTTTAAGTATTTTAAGTATTTTAAGTATTTTAAGTATTTTAAGTATTTTAAGTATTTTAAGTATTTTAAGTATTTAAAGTATTTTAAGCATTTTAAATATTTTAAGTATTTTAAAAATTTCAAATTTTTTAAGAATTTTAAGAATTTTAAGAATTTTAAGAATTTTAAGAATTTTAAGAATTTTAAGAATTTTAAGAATTTTAAGAATTTTAAGAATTTTAAGAATTTTAAGAATTTTAAAAATTTTAAAAATTTTAAGAATTTTATTTTTTTTAAGAATTTTAAGAATTTTAAGAATTTTAAGAATTTTAAGAGTTTTAAGAATTTTAAGAATTTTAAGTATTTTAAGAATTTTAAGAATTTTAAGAATTTTAAGACCTTCAGTTAATCGAGGCTTTGGATAATCGAGTCAATTTTAGTCAATCATAATTCCCCCCCCCCCCCCCTGCAATTTTGGGAAATTTATGAAGACAATAACTTGAAATAAATTTTGTAATGGTCAAAGTTACAAAAAAGTGGGACATCTGCCCTAAATCACATGAGAAAAAGTCTTGATCAAACATTTTATTTAGCAGAAGGTACTTAATAACATGGCTATTATTTTGGGATTGTTTTTATGATTCAAGACAGTGTGATTTTTTTCAGATTTTGAAAGAAAAAAACAAAAGACGATGTTTTAGCGCAAAATACCCGCTATAAAATCGTAGAAAAAGTTCCACAACGTCTACAGTGTCATTTTATTGCGCGACGCAGAAAATCCGGATATCAATTCTCTTTCAATCTTCGTCGGATTTTCGTGGCTCCCTGCTTGCTCAGTTGGGTGGTAGCGAGTGTCACACGGTGGTCATTTGACCGGGCAATAAATTTGGCGTTAATTTGGGTATTTTGCATAGTAATTATTGACTTTCGGCGGTGACTTCCCCCTTCGGCGCAGTTTTTTTAGCGGGAGGGGTGATTTATTATGCTCTCGAGTCGAGTTGTGTGCTGTTTAGCCGTTATGCTTTTGACGGTGTTTTCGGAAACTTGACTTGTGATGGAGAAGACATAGCTCAAACGGTTCCGGAACACAACCATCATAAAACGGGACGGGATGTCGTACAGTAGGAGGCTTTCACATGGTAGGCTAAGTAAATCAACAAACAAAACGCTGTTAAAATGTTGAATGAATTTCAAATTAAATTCCATCAAATTTACATCTGATAGATGTCATGTAAAATCAGTTTTTACATGTTCACAAAAAATTCTATGCCACATTCCAACTCCAGAAGCTCCCTTCGTCCACATGTGTTCAAACAAACGTAAATTGATTGTTTTCAATTAGGACCGCGATCTCGGCATTACCTCAGCGCGGCTAAACACACAGATTATTTTCCCATTAGCGATCGATTTCAACCTGGCCAGACCCGAGTCCCGCCCCCAACTTGAGCCGCCGCCGTTTCTTCGATGAAAGATCATTGTGTATCACGTAATGGCCTGCGTCATCCTCACTCGGCGCTCTCTTTCTCCAGCCGGACTCCCCGGCTGACTTCTCTTCACTGGACCGATTAATCACGTGAATTTACATCTAATTCATGTTTGAACGATGACACTGCAGCTTTTCGCGACGTGGCCAAAGCGGTTCGCTGGAAGTTCTATAAATACACAATCCATCAAAAGGAATCCGCTTGGCTGTGCGCGGAATGCCGCCGACCCTTGAAGGGATTCTAGAGATTGAGGGACGCCGGCACGTGATGCCTCGTAAAAACTCCCTCGTGGTACAACTTATTAATGCTTCCCAGATCGCATCGGGAACATCATCCAGATTTCTTTCGAGAGAACAGTAATTAAGCATCAATGTTCGGACCCTTCGGCCACGTCAGATCAGATGTTCTCACAGCGAGAGAGAGAGAGAGAGGTTATAGGGCGGGACTCGTAATCGATCCTCCGTCGTGATGGCTGTGATGATGTCCAGCCTTTTGATCAATTACGGCGAATAACAAGATCGACGGCAGATACCTCACACTGGATGTGGAAATGTGTCCAAAAAAAGAGCGCGGCGTCGGCGGCATCATTGGAGGTCGCCGTCGTCGTCGCCTGGAAAGCACCAATTCATCTTGCGTAATGGTTGCCGCAGAGCAGTATTAAGTAAAAGGGTTTTTTTTCTTCTTTAGTTGGGGAGAAGAGTCTCCGAATAACGGTTCAACGGTATGTTTTGCGGTGTAGTTTTGGGAGGAAGCAAATGAAACTATTAGCAACCTATAGAATTGATTTAGTGGCTTATTTGGCACAAATTTGTCCAATAAAATATCACTCTGCTGACTTTTGACAAAACCAAAAGATCTTTTTTTGAATAACAGCTCTTAATTTTTTTCTTAATGAATTCGAAGTCGGGGTTGAAGTCGCTACACACTAAAAAATTATGAATTTTACATCCAACGTAAACATGAATCTCACTTAAATTTATAAACTGTAATTGACTTTTCAATGTAAAAATGTGTCTGCTTTGACGTAATGCTACACATGACACCAATTTCATTGAAAATGTGATATTACATCTTTGGTCCATCACTCCAGTCTTAATTTTACGTCTTATAAGATGCACATAGCTGGAGCGTCATTTAAGATGTAAGTTTGCGTCACTCAAGCTATAATTTGTGCTGTCAAGACTGGCCTCGTTTGGCAAGGTCGGCCATGTTTGTAAACATAAGAAAACGGAGATCGTGAGACTCGGAACCTTTTCGGAGCGTTCTGAGAAAGATTCTTGGCCGGAAAAGGCAGGTGGGGCTGTTTGAAGACGTTTACTAAGGTCAGTATACTGGGTGTTATTAGTTTCTAATGAAATCTAAAGTAATCAATTCTATTTTTGCTACAGATTCCCCAAAATCATTCGCAGCTGTCGCTTCTCCCGGACACGCATCGCAACGGCAGCGGAGAAGAATCGGCAATCAGCATCAGCACCATGGTTAAGGCCGTTTCTAGCCGTACAAATGCCAGGATTGTGAAAGTTCCTGAAGAAGTTTTAAAACCGTGCTGGGGGAAGTGACAAAAGTGATCATCACAACCGGCTAGCCGCTGCTGAAGGATTTGTAGGGAAAATCAGTGAAAAGTAGAGATTGTGAAGGTAAAAGAATTTATATTTGTGCAAAGTGTCGAAAAATGTAGTGTTTGTTGAAAATCTATGCAGTTTTTGTAAAATTAAACGAATAAAATATTTACTTTCTCTTGCACATGTCGTTTTGTGTACATCCAATAAGAATGAACAATGTCCAATAAGAAGCATTTCCAACAGAAAAGCGATTCATGTAATTTTACACGACCATAGCGGCTGACAAATTGGGTCGTGTAATTTTCAAAACAGATGTAATTTTGCGTCTTGTTTAACGCTCCAGATATGTGCATCAAATAAACATAAAATTACACGATTTTTTCGAAGTGTGTAAAGCTGCAGTAGTCGGAGTCGCAAAAAAAACTTCTCCGACTCCGCAGTCCTTTCTGAAACTAATAATCCTGTTTTCAATATTAAGAATTAAACCAACTGTAAAATTTTGTGATAGGTATTTCCTCAAAAAAATGTTTGAAAAATACACAGCAAAAAATTGTGTAAATTTAGAAGGTGTAATTTTGTAAGGTTGAATATTACCTCTTCAAAGATGTAGTTTTACCTCAATTTAGACTGAAAAAGTGGCATTACTGCATAAAAGTGATAAAATTACACATTTTCAGTGGAAAAATAACACATTTTTTCTGACATAAAAGATGTAAAAATGCCAATCCTATCAAAAATGTTCACGATTCTATTTATAACATCTTAAAATTGAGTGCCTAAAAAATTACTCGTATCTTATGTTTGAAAAGGTTTTTTTTTTTACGTGTTTTTTGGTATTTGGTGAATTATCCTTAAATTAAGTGGCCATAACTGTAAATTTGGAAGGTGTGATTTTGGAAGGTTGAATATCACCTCTTTAATGTTGTAATTTTACCTCAATTTAGACTGAAAAAGTGGCACCACCAAAAAAGCGGTAAAATTACACATTTTCAGAGATAAAATTACATTTTTTCTGACATAAAATATGTACCGTAAACCGGGGTGATTTTGATAGGATTTCAATTTATTTTTGGAATATTTTCCAACTGGTAAGGCTTGTCTTGAGATAATTATTTTTAAAACATGTACTGGGGTAGCCCACATATGGTCCATATACCATTTTTGAAAATAGTTTTTTTCAATAGTGTTTTTAAAAATAGTTACGTTAAAAGTTCTTATTTTGAATTCCGGGGTGACTTTGATAGTCATAGTTTTTCTTGTTAAAATCAGATTTAAGGCGTTCAAACTTTATTTTTACGTCAAATGTAACATTACTAAGGTTGCTTATTTAGTTATCTAGGAAAAAATCAATGTTTATATTTAGTTAACTAAGTTTATAAGCTTTTTAACAAAATACATATAAATTTCAGGTAAAATTGTTCAAAAGTCAGAATTTTGCCTGAAATTCGTTAAAACTTGATATGTTTATAAAATTATCGATTAATATTGCATTTAATAGTGAATTAGAGGCAAAAATCAAAAGTTTTCACATTTTATATGAAATTTGTTCAACTGAAAATGCCAAGAGATTTTTATTTATTTATGTTTCAAAAACACATAATATTTATTATTTACAAACTTATTCAACCTTCTCCTAGTGGAAAAATGTCCAAAGAATCCGAAAATGCATTCCGTTTTCCGATTCAAAATTATGTTCGTTGAGAAAAACATGACACTTTGAGAAGATTAAATAATTTTTTTCATCAACATTTTCTTAATTATAGTTAACTAACTTTTTAAACTTTTCAAAATTTTATGAAAAGTTTTTTCTAAAGGTACTTTGAACACTTCTCTACCACGGTCAGTATGATTCAATACCATTCCGTACGTATTTGAGTTGTACTCTTCATTTTTCGGAAAAATCTCAAACATATCAAAGTCACCCCGGCTATCAAAGTCACCCCGTTTTACGGTACCCCTTCTCAGTTGTAATATTACTATTTTTTTTTGCTGTGTACTTTATAAAAAAATGAAGCTTAGATTTAATTAGTTGAAATATTGTTTGTTTTTTTTTTACACTTACTATTTTTTAAATAAAATGTTTTTATAAAAAAAAATTCAAATTTACTTATTTAATGCTCATTGGTATGAAAATTGAAAAAAAATATAAATATTTATAATTTATCTTTTAGTGATACAATGTGCATAAGATGGGTATTCTTTTTGTTACCATTTATTACCTACAACTTTTCGATTATCCTAAGGTACAAATATTAGAATATTCATGTATCATATTAGGCCAGTTGCCAAAAATGTATATTCTTATTCTATGACTTATTTGACAAACCAGTGATTAAAAAATCTATTTTTATCACAGAAAAAATCTATTTTTATCACAGAAAAAATCTATTTTTATCACAGAAAAAAAAGGAGAATTTCAAAACATTCAGGAATTCATAAAAAATATGTTTTTCCTAGATTTTACAATTATTCCGGTTTTTTTTACAGTGATCTGAAAATTTAATGAATTAAAAAAGCTTAAATTTGTTCCAATTGTTTAATAATGAAATATAATATATGAAATATAATGGCCCCGGTCTAACCTAGACTAACAATCTAAAGGTCGTCAGCTCGAATCCCGGGGTGGATGGAAGCTAAGGTGTAAAAATAGGTTTGCAATTGCCTCAACAATCAAGCCTTCGAACACCTAGTTTCGAGCAGGAATCTCGCAATCGAGAACGCCAAGACAATGCTGTAGAGCGAATAATTTGATTTTGATTTTGTGTTCTCAAAATATCGAAGCATTGATGAAAAAAAAATTCATGGGAAAAAATGTTTTGTCATACCTTTTTTTATTTGAAATTTAAAAACAAATATCAAGCATAGTTTTTTTTATTAAATTCTAAGTTTCACAAAACAAAAATGATTTTTTACGTAGCGTTGCAAAAAAAAATGCTATTTCCGATCTGTGGGCTGATGTCAAAATATGTAAAAGGCTAAATTATTATGCAAAAACAAACGTTTAACAGTGTATTCTAAGAAGTTCTGTTCATGATTTCTTCCTCCAAAATTTTTGTTTAAGCTTTTGTTTTTTTTCCTCTGATTTTTTAAGAGCGAGTTTTTCACCGATGTGAAACAGGTCGTATCGAGGTGCTCCGATTTGGATGAAACTTTCAGCATTTGTTTGTCTATACATGAGATGAACTCATGCCAAATATGAGCTCTCTACGACAAAGGGAAGTGGGGTAAAACGGGCATTGAAGTTTGAGGTCCAAAAAACATGAAAAATCTTAAAATTGCCCGCATTTCCGTAAAACTTCATCAATTCCAACTCTCTTAGATGCATTCGAAAGGTCTTTTGAAGCCCTTCAAAATGTGCTATAGACATCCAGGATTGGTTTGACTTTTTCTCATAGCTTTTGCAAATTACTGTTTAAAATGGATTTTTTTAAAACCTTAATATCTTTTTGCAACAGCCTCCAACACCCATACTCCCATAGGTCAAAAGATAGGTAATTTCATGGACTATAAGCTTACGGTATTAACTTTTTGGCCAATCGCAGTTTTTCTAATAGTTTTACGATTTTTCTAGAGCAAACATTTTACAACGTTAGTTTTTGCCCTGTAGGCCAAGAAGACGGCACTTTTTGGTCTCAATTTTGACATATTCGGAATCCTCAGAAAATTTTACATTAGATTGAGATGTTGGAATTAAGAATTTGATAGGAAAAAATGCCATTTAGAATTAATTAAAATATTATTTAGAATTTTGTCGGATTAGGGGTAAAACAAGTTTTCGCCTACTTGATACAGCATTTGACGTATTGATCATAGGGTAAAGAAGATCTATTACTTTTTTCAAAAATGTTTTATTAAATTATTTTTTTAAATCAAAATTACATTTCCAATACTCCTAACTTAAGTAAAATTGACCGAGGATTCCGAATATGACAAAATTGAGACCAAAAAAAGCTGTCTTCTTGGCCTACAGGGCAAAAACTAACGTTGTAAAATGTTTGTTCTAGAAAAATCGAAAAACTATGAGAAAAACTGCGATTGGCCAAAAAGTTAATACCGTAGGCTTATAGTCCATGAAATTCCCTAACTTTTGACCTATGGGAGTATGGGTGTTGGAGGCTGTTGCCAAAAGTTATTAAGGTTTTAAAAAAATAAATTTTTAACAATAATTTGCAAAAGCTATGAGAAAAAGTCAAACCAATCCTGGATGTCTATAGCACATTTTGAAGGGCTTCAAAAGACATTTCGAATGCATCTAAGAGAGTTGGAATTGATGAAGTTTTACGGAAATGCGAGCAATTTTAAGATTTTTCATGTGTTTTGGACTTCAAACTTCAATGCCCGTTTAACCCCACTTCCCTTTGTCGTAGAGGGCTCATATTTGGCATGAGTTCATTTCATGCATAGGCAAACAAACGCTGAAAGTTTCATCCAAATCGGAGCACCTCGATACGACCTCTAGAACAAACCGAGCAGAATCTACAAATACTGCCTCAAAGAAATCTACCCACATCAAACAATTCAAAATTATCATTAGCCAAAAAAAATCAAATGCATACAATTATTGAACTTTTACAAACAAAACAACAAATACCAATTCACCAGATTTTTACCACCTGTTGGAATGAAATTACTCAAATACATGAAATCAGCTCCAATTATAAACCACATCGCGTTAAATGTTCCCAAGAAATAAAAGCCCGTCCAAATTAAACCGACCAACGATCGGTGTAATTAAAATCGTTTAATCAGTTCACCCCGATGAATAACCATGCGGAGGGGCCCAAAACGGCCCCGAAATTCCAAAATGCAGTCACGCACTCGCAACACAGACTCAGCCCAGTAAAAGAAAAATAAAACCAACGGTTCTTCCCTTCTGGAAATGTACCGAAAAGCAGCTGTCATTGATCGCGCTGGAACCGATTGCCCAAAAGGAAAGGGTCACTCACGGTCTACCACCTTCTCCTCCCTCCTCCCACCCACTCCAGCAAGGGCACGACCGGAAAAGGTTAAAGTACTTACACTGATTTAATTTTCTCTCGCGCTCGAATTCCGACTGCGCTGCGTGTCGTGACAAGAACGTGTCAAGGTTTACCCGAAATGGGACACTCTCCGACGACGCGATCGCGACAACGCGCCGAACATTGCCGAGCGCGGGACACTCGCGAGAGAGTGAGATTTTTCCGCGTTCCGCTTTGTGCGGTGCTTCCGCTCACGCTGAACTTGATCGCGCCGCCGAGGTTGTCGAGAGAGCATTTCACGATCAAGGTCACTCTTTCTCCGCCGCGCACGGAAATCCTTGGCCGCGGATGCGCTGGGTGTTGTTCGGGTTGGGAGAAAGAGTGAGCGCGCCTGTGCGCGCGATCGTGGCGCGAGAGCGAGCTTTGAAAAACATAGAAAATGCCGAAGAAATGAAGACGAGCCCAAACTCTTCCGCGAACCATCAGCAGCTGAAGATCACGGCCGTAGTCGTGTCCGAGAGGAGAAGAAAACTTATATAACAACCTAGCGCCGATCGGTATTCTTTAGTTAAGTGCCAACCTTCGTACGGTCAAGATCGTACGAGATCCGCAGCAGTAGCAGCACCAGGAGCAGCTCCCAGAGTGTGTGTGTGCGCCGAGTGGTAGCCTGGAAGAAAGCAATTTCTTCCTGCAGGAAAGCGCGACCGAGCCGAGGAGTCCCGTTTCCGGCTAGGAAGTTGTTCTGTGTGCTCACAGTGTAACGAATTGTGTTCGAAGGAACAAACAGTTTCCGGAGTGGAAAAGAAGCCCGATCTCTTCTGAGCTTGCGCAGAAGCAGAGTGTTGAGAAGAAGCGAGAATCGCTGGGAAGCAATCGAGGCAATTAGAAGCAAGGAAAGGGGGAAACAAACTACTGTTAGTGCGATTTTGCGGGAAAGCGTTCAAGCGCGATCCTCATCACCACCAGAAGTGAAATTCTGACGAAGGCCACGAAATCTCGAAAAAGTTCGTTTTTTTGCCGCGAGCAAAAAATAGTTAGCTAACCCACGGAAAGAGATAGCCAAGACCAAAGTGCGATACAAGTGTTGTGAGTAGCAGACAGAAGTCGCGAGGAGATCCAGCCCCCCAAGCAGCGTGCAGAACTGCTGCCGTGGACCCAGAGATTCCTCGTAGCAAGGTAAGAGTCCTCACCGGTTATCCGGAGCATCATCGATCGAAGGGCCGCCGAAGAAATCTTCACTTTCTTCACTCCCAAAATGCGAAGAAGATGATCGATCCAGCCCATGAAGCCTGTTGATTAGCCGGTGGACCTCGAAATTCCTCAACCCAAAAGCCCCCGAGAACCGTTTTTCTCGGCCCCCCCGATTCTGCCAAGTCATCGCCAATTAGAGATGCATGGGAGATTTGGCGTTTGTGCAAGATACCGATCTCGAGAACTTCCCAGATGTCGATGATCGGCGCCGCGCCATTTCTTAATTAGTGCGAACGAAGATCTTCGAACGAAAGAAAAAATATTTAACGTTCACTGCTCTCATAAAGATCGACCGTTTTGGAACGCTTGCGCGATCCCTCGATTTTCGAATGAAAGTTCAATTAAGGTGGCTGCGTACACCCAGAACCCGGAGGTCGTCCAATGCCTCTCGGAAACCTTTTAGGGTCAATCAAAAATTTTCCGATTTTTGACTGGCTCGTTCCGGAATTCGGCGGTGGGACCGATAATGGATTTTTTTTTTGTTTTTTCTTTCCTCCATTAAGAACACAATTTGCTTTCCCATTTCTCCCCCCAAACCCAGTCGAAATTGGTTAGCCACTTCTTGAATTCAATTGTGCGCCGAGTGTTTTTTGATTGCATCTCGAAGAGGAGAAAATATTTGGGTTGGTCGTTGGGCTGGAGAGTGTGTGGTTGGGAAGTTCCACCAACGAACTTATGGAGACGCACGTGCGAGGGCTGAATTGGGCACTTCTCGAGTGCGTTTGCAGTGCAATTGAAAACAGATTGAGATGGAGTTGGAGGAGGTTTTTCGAAAATTGACACTGTTTTATTTTGAATGTGGGTTCGTTGAGACGGTTTCGATGATACATGGATTGAGGAAATATTTGTGGCTTATAAAGTCTTGAAAACAGGACATTGAGCAGGGCAGCATTTTTTGATTTGTACAAGTTTTTAAAAAAATTATCTTAGTTTGTTAAAAAAAATGAAGCTTTCTATTATTTTAAAACAATTAGTTTCTTCAACATCCGTGTACAAAAAACGATGAATAAATAAAGCCACTGAAATTTAATTACTAAAGAACAATTTACTGACAAATAATATTGATTTTTCCAACGTACTAAATTTACCACGTCTATTTTGTTTGCAAAAAAAATGTTTTAGAAGTAGCTTGAACATCGCTTTTGTTTTCACAGAAAATTGTTTTTCTATATTTCAAAACACAAATTTCGCATTTGGCAATTTGAAATATAATTTCGTACACAAAAACGAAAGTAGTAATCAAGCTGTGTGTAAGTAAATTTTGCATTATATTATGAAAATCTATGCAATATTGCACCCTGAAATGTGTAGCCCATCAGTATGGTAAAGCTACTTGACCGAAATTTTAAGCTCATATATGCGTTTATCCTTTCGGTCTGATGGCCGAGCGGGCTAAGGCGCCAGTCCTTACTGTTGGTGCTGGGTTTTAATCCCGTGGTTGCAACTTTTTTTTTGCGTTTTCAAAAATTATACATGCAGTGTGTAATATAAAGTGTCTTTTGGTCGGTGATGTGCATGCTTGTGCATGCGATTTCACCATCCGATTTTTTGCTGTGTGCTAAATATGGAACTCAAAATGCGCATCAAAAAAATAAGTTCTCCAATATAAGTCTAGATTATTTTTTACTCTTAGTTCTAAAAAAATCAAGGTTTTATGCAAATAGAAGTGAAGACGGTTTATTATACCTTGAAAATAAGTTTCCATCATTTAATACTTATAATACCTAAAAATAACACTTTTTTTTTGTTTCATTCAAACTTGAGTAGAGTAAATGAACAAAAAATTGAGAACATTGGAAATAAGGATCGAAGCATTTATTTTGAAAAATAAAAGATATCAACTAAATACAAGAAAAAAAGTCTGTTGAGTCAATTACTATTTTATCAAATTTCTAGCCAAGTTTTCTTAAATATTTGGCAAAAAATGCACAAAATGTTTCAGGCACAGAAAAAAAATGATGGTAATATTCATCAGAAAATGGTGACAGATTTTGTGGCAAAATAAATGATAAATTTTACCCCAGAAAATGATGAACTTTCATCAGTTTTTGATGAATATTCATCAGGTTCACATTTTTACACATTTTTTATGTAATATGACTCAAAAAAAGAGGTAATATTCAACCTACCAAATTTTCAACATTCAGAAATTCAAATTTTTTTTCTGTGTATATTATTAATGCTACTATCAAAATTTCGCATAAAGTCAATGAATCATTTTTCTCACCATTGTTCGTCTTTTGCCGAAATGTAGTCCCAAAATACAATTTGAAATTATAAGCTTTAAAGAGTTCAATTTTATAAAAATATTTTTTTTCATAATTTTTTTTTGCCCGCTGGTTCAAAGCATTTTAATGAAAAAAATGTGATATTGTGACCTCATCTTATTTATGATATTTTTTTAAAGCGCTTTTTATGTTGAAGAAGTAGCACTACACCGGAAAATGGTAAACTTACATGTTTACCGAAGTAAAATTTTGATTGATTTTTTTAACTTTTTGGTTAGGAGATTTAAACTAAATGTAAAATTTGTATCTGCCAAAAAAAGTAGTTTTGGTAACAAATTTAAAATATGTAGTTTTTTTAGCTTTTTTTAAAAAAAAAGCCAGTATTTTTCAACAGATTTTTTAAAAAGGCGATTGAAATACATTTATGAACCTAGCCAACTTTAATTTTTCTGTGTCATGGTTTACATGTTTGTCGAAGAAAATTTAGCAACAAATTGAGAAAAACACACCCTTTCGAATCTCGCAAACGTATTAAAACTGGTAACGTAAGGCTTCAAAAATACGTTAAAACTTGAAAAAAAAATTAGTTTGAATAAGTCTAAACTCTTGATAATGGGAAAAGACAAGCATTAGAAAATGTTTTCAAATCAGTTCAAATGTCGATTTCAAAATATTTTTCGGTAATAGGTTCAAGAGAATCTCTCCTCTTGATTTTCGAAAAGAAGGAGCAAAAGCAAGCTTCCCATGCGCCAGTGCCAACGCACACCGCGGGTTTGGTTTTCTAGCTTCGGTACGTGCCTGAACCCATTTGTGTATTGGTTTCTTGGTACATCGTACCAGCGCATCACGACACTCTCGGCTCGCCCCATCGGTTTTGTGTCTGGCACTCACCCATGGCATGAACCCAGCGTGCTGTGGTACGCGCCATGGTATTGAACCCGTTTTGTACCGCCAATACCGGTTCGTGCCGAGTAAGGTTCATGCACCGGGTTCATGCCATGGGTGAGTGCCAGACACAAAGTCGCGCTGGTACGATGAACCAAAATACCCTCGGCTCGTGTGAGTCGGGTACGGGTGTAAACCGAACAAAGCAGGCGCAAAGCAAACCCGAGGTACAAGTGAACCGCGTGTACCGCACGGTGCAGGGAAGCTTGAGCAAAAGCTTCAAAAAATGCAAAAAAAATGTTTCTGATTTTCCAATTCAAAGTTCCCACCAAAAGGTGTGAAAGTGTTTTCCCCAAAAACGGATCATTTCCGCTGCGATCAAACACAGCTAACCATCGGGTTACAACCAGCTCACAGAGCATACCAGAAAGTGATCACAATCCCACCTGGGAGTTAATCAACACCCACCAAGGTGCTATTAGCGAGAGGAAAAGTGGAAAAAAATATATAACAACAACAACAAAAAATATCGAAATCAACCATCTCCAATTGGTACCTTTTAACTTGTGAAGATCGGAAACTGTGAGAAAACAGCCCAGAGTCGCAGACAAACCTGACAATCAGACACCAGCCTCAAAGTCTCTCTTAAACCCACTCATCAAGGCATCGAGCGCCCATCGAGCCTTCCCCCGTAATTTCAATTAATTAGATCAGTAAAAGCGCGCACTTTCTTTGCGCGCCTCAATCAAAGTTAAGCAAAAAAAAACAACAGATCCCAGCAATTGGGACCTACTGAGCAAAAAAAAACACTAGCCACTGTTGGTTCGACCAAAGTCTCTAATTATGACACATCCCACAACCAGTTGGAAGCAAATCTAGCAAAAAAAAACTGCTCCAGAAAACAAACATTCAGCAAACTCAGCAATCAAGTCCAGCAGCAGCAGAGCAAAAAAAAAAGTCGATCACGTTTTGCGCGAGTGATAAGGCGAAATCTCTTACACCCCTCACAAAACACCCAATTACAACCTTTTAGGGGCAATCAGTGGTTTTCTCGCGCGCGCTCCCCAAACATAAAAAAGCGAAAATTATCTCTTGGGCTTTGAGCTTTTGACTTCGAGGAGAAACAACGAAAAAAAATGGGAGCACTTGAGCGGTGTTGCACAATAGCCGTTTTGATGGCCCCGGAAGTGGTCGGATTTTTCTGCACACATTTTCCCTCAAACACTCTTCTGGTCTAAGTGGAATATGTCAGCTCTCAATGCAGTGGGTATCGGGGAAAAGGAAAAGTTTTTTTTTTTCGAGGTTCGAGGTTTGGAAAGTGCGCACTATCAGTGGTTTGAGGAGGGGGAAATTTTGGAGGTTTATTGCGGTATTACTTGGAAGTCCAAATAAAAAAAAATCAGAAGCTCTTAAAACTTCTAAACAAATGTTGAATTTAGGCATCATTATGACTTTTTTGGGGAAAATGAGCATGTCTAGTGCAAAACGATCATAAATCTAAAAAACTAATTACTTCCGAGCACACTACTTTTTAGACTTTAGACAAAAGTGAGTAATTGTGCCAAATTGAATTCAGGATAAAAAAACATAAGAGTTCTACAGCTGACCAAATTTCAACAAAATCAATAACATTTTTCAGTTAAATTTTCCTTTTTCAATGATATTATCAATTGTAGATTTATAACTTTTCAATTTGCGAGCTGATTAAAAATGTCCATGTTAATATTCGAAAATCTGTATTTTTTCTGATCAATTGGGTTCTGTGGGTTATAAATTGAACTTTTAAGTAATAATGAAACACAGCATAAAAGCAAAATTTGATAGGAATAAGTGTTATGAGATAACTGTTAAATCCAGGAAGAAAAAAGATAATATTGAAGCACTTGATAATTTATGATCAAAATTTTCCGCTAAACATTTGAACAATGGTGTGAAGTCTTTATAATAAAACAAAAAAAAACACAGCAAAAGAATCCCGATTTTATCATTACACTACGTCAAATTCCTAACAAAATATGATATAAATTATTTTTTCAAATTACTTATCAGTTCGGGGACACAAATGGCATCTGTTGCTCCGAGTTTAGGATGGTGCCGGAGTCATGAATTTAAAAAAATATATGCCTTTTTGAAATTAATGAACATATTTTCATACAATATTTTAATAATAATTTTTATCTGCCAATCAAATTTGCGATCGAAAAAGATCAGCTTTTAAGTTGTAGACATTATCAAGTTGATAAATAATGGATGTTTTTTATTTCAAAATATTTTATGAAAAACCACCCATCGAAAAAATACTTTAGGAAAGCTGAGAAAATTTTCAACAATTTTCACTTTTAGACTATGTGATAAATTTTGAAAAGTTGAATTTCTTCAATGTCACCTAATCAACCCTGATTTTTCAACTGATGTTTCATATCTCAGAAGCTATATTATGCTTTTGTGAAATTTAAAGCTTTGTTCACTTTCAAAATAATTTCGAAATTAAAAAAAAAAAAAACAAAAAAAATCAAACCATCCACATTAACGACCCTCGGGTCTTTTGTGGTCTCTATTGCAAGTTTCTGCTCGAACCTAGGAGTCCGAAGGCTTGAATGGGGAGAGCATCCAAACCTCTTTTTACTCCAAGGAACCTTCCACCCCAGTGTTTGAACTGACGACCTTTGGATTGCGAGTCCAACCACCGCCAGCGATTCCACCGGAGTAGGCTTGGTTTGGTGTGTTGTTTGTACTTATGGCGTGAAGACGACTCCTACACCTGGAATGACTTAACGGCCTAACAACCAAGGCCGGGACCGACATTTTACTTCCTCATCCGAAAAAAAAAAACAAGTCGAACATTATGATCCAGCTAAAAATGCCTTATTTTGAACATTTTTAAATATTTGACTTGATATTAAAATTTAAAAATTCAAAAATTTATATTTTGAATAATGAAAATTTTATCACAAATTTTCGAGACATTGTTGATAAATCAAAATAATTTTCAATAAAAATGTTTTTAAAGAAGATCATGTGTTTAGATCCTTATTTAGTAGAGGTGGGCAAAAAAAGAGCGAGCCGCTCAAAGATCCGGTTCATTGAAAAGAGCGAACGAACCGTGGCTCACAAAAAGAACCGCGGTTCTTTTTAATCTCCGGTCTTTTGAAAGAACCGTTTCAAGATGGCATGATTTTGATATAAATATATTTTACTGAATTTTCAAAAAAATAGTATCAAATTTGTTTTGAGAATTTGAAATGCAATTTCAAAATGTCAATGCTTATAAAAATTAATCCCAAAAGTAAATGATTTGTTAAAATCTTACCAAAATGTACTGAATACTGAATATTTTATCGATTCAATCAGAATGTAGAAAAGTTCACAGAATATTTTCTACAAATAAAATATTAACATTATTTCAATTCATGTAGAAATTAATACAATTTTAAAATTACTGGCAATTTTTCCGGCATGCTAGATTTAAGTTTGGATGCCATTCTATTAATCTAATGTTTAGGTTCGAGTAGAAATCTTGACATGAAGACCACCAAGACCTATGGTTTTCAAGGGCATCTTCTCGTTTTCAGTTTAATTTCAAATAATTTATAAAAGTCCAATGTGTTATAAAATCACACGATTCTTAAAAAAACTTTTTCATCCAAATTTTGAAAAAGAGCGAATGAGCCGTTCAAAAGAGCGGCTCTTTTTAATGAGCGAACGAAAATGAGCGGCTCCTAAAAAAGAGCGATTTTGCCCACCTCTATTATTTAGTGAATCATAAATAAAATGATAGTAGAATTGAAATTCATAGAAAATATTACTTCAAGCTTTCTCAACTCAGAAAAGGTAACGGCAGTTAAAGAATCATGATATTGGACCAAGGAAAAATTTTTACTTCTTTTGTTCACTGGATTATCTTGGAGTTGAAATCTCTTTTTGAAATTTCATCAACGCGATCCAAAAATAACCTGACCAACCAGAAAAAATCCGCCTGTATTCTTTCTTTCTCCGTTCCACCCCAAGGGCGAGTATTTTCTCTGGACCCCTCATAATTTCGATATTTTCCCCCCTAATTTCGGCATTGTAACCTTTGCACCAGAATTTTGTTTTCACCGTGCTGTTCTCCGCTTCTGAAGCAAGCCTTCACATGTGCGCGCGCCCATCACTTCCCGAACCATCTTCCACGGCGTTGATGGCCAACCTTGCTGCTTTTCGTCCGAAAATCCATACATCGCACAACCAGAGGTTATTTTCGGGATGTAATTTGATTTCTCCCGTGCTTATTTTTTTCCTTTCTCGTATATTTTTCGCATTCTCATGCCCTCCTTCAGGTGCGATCGATGATTGGTCTGGCGCTGATTGGCGTACACGCGGCGAAGGGATCTCCCCCGGGTTTGACCCGGCCAAACAAGTGCATGAACTCTACCTCTACCTCTCTATACCCAAATTGATCAATTCGCTCGTTCAACGGGATTAACGCGGCCGTTGATTGTTCAGCTATTGTTGGATGCTCCCGGAGTCCCGGTGTGCACACGTCATGTGCGGAATTCTTGGCCCGCTGATTATGGGGTTTAACTCGTCCGGAAAGTGATGCCCGGCGTGTCCAGATGTTCTGGAAGCTCGGCCTCCCCCGATTAGGGTCAGGATTATTTGTTCTAAACCCGTGTTTTCTTCCTAATTACCCGCACTAATCTCCCGTATTAATCTGATTACCCCGGAGGAATGTGTTTGTGTGAAAACACAAACACCGATCAAGAACCACAAGGTCTAAACCACACCGGACAGGTAATCAGATCTTAAGGGGTCGCACAAACCCGCACACAACCATACACACACACAGAGTCTTCGGGTAACTGCGAGTACCGTTCGACAGAATCACCACCGTTGACGTTGGTCGGTTAGTCGGTGCAACTCTCTACCAGGTCTAGACGTTCATTCACGTTGATCGACGCTCGACGAAGCAGGAAGCACCGTGCTGCTGCTGATCCCATCAAGCTTCTGCGCGCAAAGTATGCGTAAGAATGCATACTTAGTTGCCTCGGTGTCCCCACAATTACCCGCGACTTGTCCAACCAAGATGCTGCTGCTCGCGTGCACTTGGGAGCGAGCTTTTACAGAAGAGTTACAGTTAGCTGCGTTCTACGGCGGCAGCGATGCGACGCTGGCGTATTATGGGAAGTAAGATTGGATGGCGACGACGACGGTGAGAATGGGCCGTCTGAACGTCGGAAGGGAAGAAATGGTTGGTGTTGGAGAGGACAAGGAAATGTCTTTCCCCTAAACTCGATCGATCGAGCGCGGTTAGGTTTACCAGGGGCGAGCGAAGTTGAAGTCTTGAACAGCTGAAACGATTTGGACTCGTGGGAATTTTGAACTGATGGTTTGCATAGCTAAGTCAACCCAGGCTTCACCGATTTTCTAGCTTTGGCAAGTTCTTCACAAAAACCTCATTATTTATCCCGTATAAAAAACGGATAAATCTATTAAAAAATCGCCAAAAATCAATTTTTAATCATTGTCAGCAACCAAATTTGAAAATTATATGATTACAGTCGACTCTTTGTCTGTCGATATTCTCGATATCAATATTGCTCCAGCTGTCAATAATTTTTGCAGTCCCTTCAAGAACCATACTTTGATTTTTTTTTGTTTTATAACTTGATACCTTCCGCTCTCAACGGTCCCTTTAATATCGACAACGAGAGAGTCCACTGTATATGTTTGAAGTAAAAAGAGTATACAAAGTTTTATGAAAATTTGCCCTAAACCATGATTGAACACTTTTTTTAATCCTAATTGCTTAAAATTCAATTTAAAGGCAAAATCTTAAGATTAAGTAATGATAAATGATGACACATGAAATAACAAAAAAAAAAAAGTAACATGACCTCCAGAACAAACAAAAAACTAAATTTTAAAGTATTGGGTAATTCTCCGCCAACTCACACAGCAGTTGCCCCGACCCCTCTTCGATTTGCGTGAAACTTTGTCCTAAGGGGTAACTTTTGTCCCTGATCACGAATCCGAGGTCCATTTTTTGATATCTCGTGACGGAGGGGCGGTACGACCCCTTCCATTTTGCACATGCGAAAAAGAGGTGTTTTCAATAATTTGCAGCCTGAAACGGTGATGAGATATTTGGTGTCAAAGGACTTTATGTAAATTAGACGCCCGATTTGATGGCGTACTCAAATTCCGAAAAACGTATTTTCATCGAAAAACACTAAAAAAGTGTTAAAAATTCTCCCATTTTCCGTTACTCGACTGTAAAAATTTTGGAACATGTCATTTATGGGAAATTTAATGTACTTTTCGAATCTACATTGTCCCAGAAGGGTCATTTTTCATTTAGAACAAAATTTTCATTTTAAAATTTCGTGTTTTTTCTAACTTTGCAGGGTTATTTTTTAGAGTGTAACAATGTTCTACAAAGTTGTAGAGCAGACAATTACAAAAATTTTGATATATATACATAAGGGGTTTGCTTATAAACATCACAAGTTATCACGATTTTACGAAAAAAAGTTTCAAAAAAGTTGGTCGTCATCGATCATGGCCGTTCATGGTCACCCGCGACAGACACGGACGACGAAACAAAGAGAAACGCAAAAAGTAACTTTTTCAAAACTTTTTTTCGTAAAATCGCGATAACTTGTGATGTTTATAAGCAAACCCCTTATGTCTATATATCAAAATTTTTGTAATTGTCTGTTCTACAACTTTGTAGAATTGTTACACTCTAAAAATAACCCTGCAAAGTTAGAAAAACACGAAATTTAAAATGAAAAATTTTGTTCTAAATGAAAAATGACCTTCTGGGACAATGTAGATTCGAAAAGTACATTAAATTTCCCATAAAATGTTCAAAATTTTACAGTCGAGTAACGGAAAATGGGAGAATTTTAAAACTTTTAGTGTTTTTTCGATGAAAATACGTTTTCGGAATTCTGAGTACGCCATCAAATCGGGCGTCTAATTTACATAAAAGTCCTGACACCAAATTTCTATCTCATCACCGTTTCAGGCTGCAAATTATTGAAAACACTCTTTTTCGCATGTTCAAAAATGGAAGGTCGTACCGCCTCCGTCACGAGATATCAAAAAACGGACCTCGGATTCGTGATCAGGGACAAAAGTTACCCCTTAGGACAAAGTTTCACGCAAATCGAAGAGGGGTCGGGGCAACTTTTCCCGATTTCGTGTGAGTTGGTAGAGAATTACCCTATTCAGAAAGATAAAATTCACTACAAAGGTTTTTTTGTCCAATTTTTTGACAATTTTTTTAATTGCCTCGAGCAAAACAAATTCGTGTCTAAGTTTCAAACTATTGGAGCATAAATTATCACAATATATTGAAAGTTTTAATAACATAGTTAAAAAATCATGGTAATATTACATCTGAAACGAAGTATATCTTTTGAGCAGGGTTACCAGGTCAAAATTTGAAAAATCAAATATATCGATGAAAAATCTGGAAAAATCTGGCAGACGGAAATTTTACAATTGTGAATGGCGAAGGGGAGGCAGGATATGAATTGATTCAAAATTTTGTAGAATTCAATTCAGAATTCAGGTCTTACTGATTTAATGACCTTAAAAAGTTGAATTTACATCTTCTTTTTGTAAAACATATTCTACTTTTATTTGATTTTCCATAAAATACGTTCATTTTAATCAAAAATATTGTATAAGATGGGCATAAAGTGAAAAATCTGGCAAAATCTGTCAATATCTGGCACAGAGAAGGGTAAATCTTTATTCTGGCTGACACATGAAAAATCTGGCATTCCCAGATTTATCTGGCAACCTGGCAACTCTGCTTTTGAGTCAGAAAAAAATGTGTGATTTTACTTCCGAAAATGTGTACATTTACCACTTTTCTTGTGTAATATCACTTTTTCAGTCTGACTTGAGGTAAAATTACAAAATAAACGATGTATTATTCTACCTTCCAAAATTACATCTTCCAAATTTACACATTTTTTTACTGTAAAGGCTGGTAGAAATTGTATTTAAAGTTTTTGTTTCTTGGCTCAGGTCACGCTTGATTTTCAAAATTTTGAAACAAAAAGTACAAAATTCTACACATCATTACAGTTATTCTACCATTCGGTCATTCGATAATTCGTTATCCTACCATAATAAATATTCAAATTATCATGAATTCATGAGAATATATCTGGAGTTTTTTTTTTTGAAAAGGTCCAATAAACCAAATTTTCAGTTTTTGGTTTTTGGCTGTTTTTTAATACCCCTGACTCAAGGCGGTTTCAAAAACACCCAAAAAGCAAAAACTGGAAATTTGGTTTATTGGACCTTTTCAAAAAAAAAACTCCAGATATTATTTCCAACGCTTTTACGTCTTTTTCCGTTCTGCGATCCTAACATTCAAAATGTGCTAAAATATTAACAAGTTTTTTTTGCAATTCCGTCGTGAATCTACTTACTTTTCCTGTCATTCTTGAACGACGAAACAGCATACTTTTCTGTACCAAAAATAACAAAATCGAATAGCAACACTTTTCAAAATAAATGCTGAAAAGTTTTACTTTTCAGCACTGAAATGGGTGCCAAAAAGCTAAACTTTTCAGCACTTGTTTCGAAAAGTAACACTTTTCACCATTTTTTGATTTAAACGATTTATTAACAAAATACATGAAAATTTGACTTAAAATTTCACTCAGTGTGTGTTTTATGGAATTGCAAAAAAATTTGTATGGAACTCGTTGCAAAACTTGATTTTTTCAGCACTCTTCGTATTTATCCAACTCGGTGAACCTCGTTGGATAAATGTACGACTCGTGCTGAAAAAATCCTCTTTTTGCAACTTGTTGCATAAACTACTATTTCAGCACATGTTTCTAAAAGTAATACTTTTCGACACTGCTTTTGTTTTTGAGCTAACCGACTACTCTTAACGCCTGTAATTTGTAAATTTAAGAAGCATCAAAATCATAGTCAATTTCAAAAACAGTTGAGTCACAAACATCAAGCAGAGTCATGACAAGCGTCAGCTTTCAAAAATCTCGAACGCCACAAACAAATCCACACACACCGACTAAAAGCTTCAAATCCACCCACAATAACTGCACACACAGCTCAACCCCGGGTCTAATCAGCCCCAACTCAACCCCACTAAGTGAACTGTGTGGCAAAAAATTTCACGCCCGTCGGCGGAGGGGGTTGGAAAACCCGTCATTGCCATCAACGCCCGCAAGATGAAATTAACGGATAAGACAGTTTTATTTTCGCAGCAATTGCTTTCTCCGCGCGTCTAGTTAGTGCGCGGAGGTCTACTCAAGTCAAGCGGTTTAGTTAGCGGCTAACCTGCTCGTCTCGCCTCTAGTTTTTGGCTAGTCCAATTTAGACTTGCCAAAAAAAAGAAGCACGACCAACCTGTAAATTACCGATTTGCATTGAGCGCTCACATGAACTCGCTGCCGATCTAACTGTGTGCGCTCTGCGATGTCATTACGCGCGAGGCGTTGAAACTGTTAATCGGCGCAGTTTAAAAGTCCATTTTGCGCAAAGCGCAAATTCAATCCATCTTCCTCCCCGCAGCAGCAGTGTCCGTTAATCCAACTTTCCACCAGGGGGCGAGAGTGCTCTGCTTCAGTTTTTTTTCTTTCCTATCCCCGATCTCGATTACTATTTGCGCTTGCAATACTGTATTTTTGCCCCCCAGACCCCCGGGCTGATGCACTCTGTTGTGAACCGCGCGCGTATGTACCCGCCCGAATTGATAACGTTCTTCTTGGTTAGAGGAAAATTGCGCGCGCTCGCGCTCGAATCCGCGAATTAATGTATTCGAAAGTTGTTGAAACCAAAACTCGTAAGTAGAACCAACTAACGCCAAAACGTGCTGGAAACTTTTAATCACCAGAAAGTGTACAGATATTGAGCAATTATCTCATCGCCTTCAAGAGTTGGGGTGCAGCAGTTTTCAAAGTGCTTCTCTAGATGATGAATTGAGCGCAAATGAGAGAATGGGGGACTCTAGAACTAAGGCAAATCACGTTTGAAATCGATTTGCACTTGCAGGTGTGCAGTTGGGGAAAAGTTTGCGGAGATTGGCTAACGGGAAGGGCAACGATTTTCCGGAGACTTCAATGCCTCTTGGTGACGAACCTTTAAATCGTTTTAGTAAATTGTTTTCTTTCTCCTCTATTTACAGGTAAGCGCATGATAAGATCATCCGTCATCGTTCAGCTTCTAAAATCAAGTAAATATCTGAACCAAATAGGTTTGAAACATCCAAAATGCTCACTCCTCAATCATAACTTTACATTATCGGAGCCAACGGCTCCTAAAGGCGCTCATGGAGAACGTAATTCTACCTCCAGCGGGAATCCCTAATTAGATTAGCACCAGCCCAGAACGGCCGAGAATTGCCAACGATGACGTTGCCGAGGGCCGCAGCGTTAGCGCTAATGCTTCCGACTGCAACGCTCTCGGCAAGCGCAAGCGTGATTGGATTTGTGTAAGCTGCCGGCGATTGTGAAGCTGAATTGATTGGAGTTGTTGCACAGAACAAAATATTGAAAAAATACTTTTTTCTAAAATTTAATGTAGGACTACGCCGCTCTTGAAGGAGCTGAGGAGCTTTTTTTAATAACAACAGGATCGCAAATTTGACAGCTTTTGTAGCATGAAAATTGGAGTCAATGGATTCAATTTCCACAATTTTTCACTGTGCCCAACATCGTTAATCCGACAATCCAGCAATCGCCACAACTGGCAATGATACTCCTCCGAGCTAGCTCCTTAGGAGCGACCACAGCCACCGTCATCATCATTTCTCCATTTGTACCGATCGATCAACCCTCGAGGACCAATTTCTCCGATCGCGCTCACAATTAAACGTACCCAATGATTAGACGCACCTTGGCTTGCCGTGGGCCTTCTCGGCTAGGTTCTTTTCCGTTATCAGGTGGGAACCTGGGATAAGGAGGTTACATTTCACCTCCTTATGCACGAAGTTTTGTGCGAGATATTTTGTATAGATTTGAATCTCGTAATATTTTATTAGCTGAACATGACTGCTTAGACCGTACCAAAACGAGTCCAAATGCAAGTGAAACTTACTTGATAATACCATGGAAAATTTCCCTTATCCCCTTAAAGAAGTCTTCCGAATCCCATGTTTATGGTTGGTGTACGAATGGGAGTTATTCAGAATTATGATTTCATAGGAAATTTCGGAGTTGTAAAATTATTGCATATACATGACGAAATCCAGTCTGCAATCAATGCAGCAAAGATTAGAATCCTTGCCAAGAGTTACTGGACTGCTTAGGCCATTAACCTTCCCAAAACCCGTCCAACTCGGGCGAAACTCACTTGTAGATACCGAGGAGAATTTCCCTTATCCCCTTAAAAAAAGTCTTCCGAATCCCATTCCTTAATCTTGGTGCACGGATGTGATATTTCGAATTATGAATTCCTAGGAGTCCGCATATACATGACGAAATCCAGTCTGCAATCAACGCAGCAAAGATTATAATCCTTGCTAAATTTCACTAGCCCAGAGTGACTGCTTAGACCATTAACTTTCCTAAAACCTGTCCAACTCAGGCGAAACTCACTTGTAGACACCGTGGAAAATTTCCCTTATCCCCTTAAAAAAAGAATTCCGAATCCCATCCTTTGATGTTGGTGTACGGATGGGAGATATTTTGAACTATGAGTTCATAGGATATTTCGGAGTTGGAAAATCGTTGCATATACATGACGAAATCCAGTCTGCAACCCACGGAGTAAAGATCGGAATCTCGTAAAATTTCATTTCCTTCTTCCAAGATCCTTAGTTGGCAGCTCTGTACGCAGGAATGCATTTCTGCGTTTGTCCACGACGTGAACTGGATCCATCCATTCAAAGTTCCTGCCGTGGATATCTTGCTCTCAAGCCAAGCTCGCAGAGCGCTCAACTCTGATAATTATTTAACTGTTTATCACCGTTTGAGCTGGTGTGGCCTGGAGATCACCAACTCGCTCGCTCGCTCGCTCTCTCTATCACTCCAGGAAGCACCGTCTCGGAATGTGTGTTGTACAGAGGCTCGCGCACAGCCAAACGCACATGCAGACCCGTAGCTATGCGCCAAGATCTGGACTAGTCCGCAGGAGAACGGGATCGATTATTATGCTGTGGCTCGGGTTGCACAATTTCTTCCAACTTCTGGTTTGGCGCAACAACGTTGCCCGGTTGCTCCCCTTTCTACGCGTTCGATTTGTGGCAGCGTTCTACGGGGAACGGCGCGCGGACCAAACTGACCCAGTGCCGCGCCCCGGGCCTTGCTCTAGAAAGTGGCCGTCAAAACAATAATTGAGCACAGACACCCGCGCACGATCAACCTCAGACTAATCCGATTGTTTTTGAATAATAATTGGAGCTCAGATCGTGGATTGGACGTGTTTCTGGTGCGTTCAACCCGGTGAACTCTGACCTTGAGGGACCACACACGCACCCTCCCGTAATGGGGAGGAAGTTCTGGACGGTGCGCTATTAAAGGTCTACGTTGATTGAAGCACGCCGAGGGTTCTAACTTTGCTGCCGTAAAAGTCAGCCGACTGGAAGAATCTCGTGCGTACTCATTAAATCTACTCTACACTCTCGAAAAAACAATGTTCTTGCTTCGGCGCGCCAGCCAATTCCGCGCGGGAAAAATATGAAAAAGGAGGTGTAAAGTTCGCCAGTTTTTTTTTTTATTCTATCTTTTTTGAATGGGTCAATTCGCGCTCACCTTAAAGTTGTGTTTTACGCACACACACACACGCACACTAGAGGGAAGTACAATTTTCGGAAATGGTTCTGGGCTGCCGTAAAGATCATTAATTACAGGCATTAGAACCCGCGGGCGCCGCCGCGGCGTTTATTCTTTTGAGCGCGGTCTATTAACTTTAATTTGATTAAAAGTGTTTCGCCATTGTACGAAAATGAGAATGGGGAATTGATCGAGTTGGGTTCGTTTGAACAGTCGTAAAACAAAGCTTTTGAACTGAATTTGCTGAGTAGAGAATTAATTATAATTGAAATTTTTTTGAAAACATAAAAAATAAAATTTGGCTGCAATATTTAACTAATCAATCCGAAGAACTTCAAAATCCAGAAGAATGTATATTTATTTTTTTTGTCTGAAATATTTTTTTGAATTGCACTCCGAATAATATGTTTTGAAACTTTTTAGAAATTTTGTATTACATCCTTTTTTACATTTATGTCTTGAGCAATAACGTAATGCTTCGTAACCCGGACACCTCATCTTGTTTTATCAATTATTTGGATATACACGGAGAAAAAACAGTTCCCAAAATCGTGAACACCCGTTCATGAAATTGGGAACCACGAGCAAAGTGTTCAAATGCCATGGTACGATTTTCAAACACGTACCATGGAATTTGAACATTTTGTTCGTGGTTCCCAATTTCATGAACGGATGTTCACGATTTTTGGAACTCTTTTTTCTCCGTGTAAGATCGCATAATAACTGTCAAAACTGTGTTATTTGATGAATTTTAACATAAAATTTCATTTCAAATTTGTTTGGTCGCTGTATTCAATGCCAAAATAATTAAATTAAATAAACAAATTAGTTTACCAA